>NC_037676.1:100457398-100523454 GCF_003255815.1 Theropithecus gelada
AAACCCACCACCCCCCCCCAATTTTTTTTTTTTTTTTTTTTTTTTTTTTTTTTTTTTGAGACGGAGTCTCGCTGTGTCTCCCAGGCTGGAGTGCAGTGGCCTGGTCTCGGCTCACTGCAAGCTCCGCCTCCCGGGTTCACGCCATTCTCCCGCCTCAGCCTCCCAAGTAGCTGAGACTACAGGCGCCCACCACCACGCCCGGCTAGTTTTTTGTATTTTTAGTAGAGATGGGGTTTCACCATGTTAGCCAGGATAGTCTCGATCTCCTGACCTCGTGATCCACCCGCCTCGGCCTCCCAAAGTGCTGGGATTACAGGCTTGAGCCACCGCGCCCGGCCTGAAAATGTACTATGTCTTAGCATATAGTGTTTTAAAATTTTAAATGTATTTTACCAGCATAAAACAAATGATGTTTACAGTGTTCTTTATTGGTATTATAATTTAAAAAAAATATTTTCTTCTGGGGTATGATTTACATTTTGGTAAATTTTGGCTTCACAGTTCAGTATAATTAAGTGAAGCATTCATTATAATCATCCATCTGTTTTTTTTTTTTAATTCTTTCATTTTATTTATTTATTTATTTATTGAGATGGAGTCTCGCTCTGTTGCCCAGGCTGGAGTGCGGTGGCCGGATCTCTGCTCACTGAAGCTCCGCCTCCCGGGTTCACGCCATTCTCCTGTCTCAGCCTTCCGAGTAGCTGGGACTACAGGCGCCCGCCACCGCGCCCGGCTAGTTTTTTGTATTTTTTAGTAGAGACGGGGTTTCACCATGTTAGCCAGGATGGTCTCGATCTCCTGACCTCGTGATCCGCCCGTCTCGGCCTCCCAAAGTGCTGGGATTACAGGCTTGAGCCACCGCGCCCGGCCTATTATTATTATTATTATTATTGAGACAGAGTCTTGCTCTGTTACCCAGGCTGGAGTGCAGTAGTATTCTTAGCTCATTGTAACTTCTGCCTCCCAGGCTCAATACATTCTCTCTCCTCAGCCTCCTGAGTAGCTGGGTGCCACCATCCCTGGCTAATTTTTGTATTTTTTGTAAAGACAAGGTTTTACCATGTTGGCCAGGCTGGTCTCAGACTCCTAGGCTCAAGCTATCTGCCTGCCTCAGCTTTCCAAAGTGCTGGAATTACAGGCGTGAACCACCACGCCCAGCTGCCCAGCTAAGTTTTGAAAAATATTTTGTAAAGACAGGAGGTCTTGTTGCCCAGGCTGGTCTTGAACTCCTGGCCTCAAGTGATCCTCTTGCCTCAGCTTCCCAAAGCATTGGGATTACAGGTGTGAACCATCACACCTGGCCATGAACTTTCTATTGTAATATGTTCTACCGCCATTTCTTTGGTAATTTTGCATCCTGATTTTTTTTTTTTTTTTTTTTTTTTGAGACGGAGTCTTGCTCTGTTGCCCAGGCTGGAGTGCAGTGGCGCAATCTCGGCTCACTGCAAGCTCCGCCTCCCGGGTTCACGCCATTCTCCTGCCTCAGCCTCCCGAGTAGCTGGGACTACAGGCGCCCGCCGCTGCGCCCGGCTAATTTTTTCTATTTTTAGTAGAGACGGGGTTTCACCATGGTCTCGATCTCCTGACCTTGTGATCCACCCGCCTCGGCCTCCCAAAGTGCTGGGATTACAGGCGTGAGCCACCGCGCCCGGCCTGCATCCTGATTTTATAGAGAGAATTTATTTCATAAGAGTATGCCAAGACTCGAGATGTTAATTGACTCGACATCAGCCATTCAGAAGCTCTGAGAGAATCGAGATGATTACTTTTCTTTTCCTTTTTTTTTTTTTTTTTGACAGAGTCTTCTGTCTCCCAGACTGGAGTGCAGTGGTGTGATCTCAGCTCACGGTCCAGCTAATTTTTGTATTTTTAGTAGAGACGCGGTTTCATTACTTTGGGCTAGGCTCCTGAACTCCTGACCTCAGGCAATCCACCTTCCTCGGCCTCCCAAGGTGTCGGATTACAGGTGTGAGCCCCTGCGCCCAGCCGAGATGATTGCTTTTCTTGATACCTCCAGATAAACTTACTGTTCAGACCTAAAGATCAAGAACTGCCCCCCATTGGAGACAAACTGTGGGATAATTTATGTTAACTCTAAATAAGTGTCTCTTAGTATCTCCTTTGGTTACTTTTCCAGGTGAGACAGGGGAAAAGGTGGAAACAGAGATGGAGAATGAGAAAGTGAGGGAAGGGGCTGAAACCAAAGAAGAAGAAACAGGAGAAGCGGTGAACCTTTCAACAGCCAAATAGAAGAGTGAACCCACACAGCGCGTTATCACAGAGAAGACAAAAATGGTAGTGAAGCTTGTGGTTATGTATCTTATCTTTCTACATTTACATGTTTTCTGTAAGGAGTGCGGTTATAGAGAGACTGTTGGAACCATAAGAAGGATGTTTCCATGTTCTTGATTATATTGTTCTACAAAACTGCTAAGCCATGAACAGTTTTCTTAGCTACTTAGAATGGTTGTACATTTAAAACGATAAAAACCAAAGCCAATAAAAATTATGTGATTATTTAAGAGTGTGAGGGTGACTTTCTTCATTGTGGCTATGGGGCCATTCAGTATAGAAAATGGGACCCTAAAAATGAAGTGTAAACCTTTAGGTACAGGTAGCTAGAGAAAGGAATTAGCGAATTTTAGGGAACTCACAATAATAAAGTCATACAGTCATAATCATGATGGAATGAGAATGAACAACAGCAAAAATAATAGGATGAGCTATACCAAATATTTCTGTTTTGTTACAGAATTCAGAACTGATAAGAACCTTAGGAAATATGTCATCTACACACTTGCTCTCCTTTAAGGTTGTCAGCTACCACAGATCCTTATTTATCATGGAATATTAAATATGTTAACAGAATCATTTGCAAAGGATGGCAAACTCTGGTGCTATCACAAGGTTAGGCATTTTTCACGATGAAAGGCTACACATTTTCCATGTGCCATTTTGAATCAGCTGTTGATTTTTTACTCACGTGAGGTTTTTCAATTGTTATCCTTTTGAATAATATTAAAAGTATTTTTAATTAATTCACTTTTAAATGTATTTTGGAGACAATAAACAGCAAGGATTAAAACCTAGATTGTTGTTTATGTAGAGTCTACTCCTGGGCTCTATTCTTTTTTTTTTTTTTGATATGGAGTCTTGCTTTGTCACCCAGGCTGGCGTGCAGTGGTACGATCTTGGCTCACTGCAATCTCCGCCTCCTGAGTTCAAGCAATTCTCCTGCCTCAGCCTCCTGAATAGCTGGGATTACAGGCGCCCGCCACTATGCCCAGCTAATTTTTGTATTTTTAGTAGAGGCGGGGATTCACCATGCTGGCCAGGCTGGTCTTGAACTCCTGACCTTGTGATCTGCCCGCCTTGGCCTCCCAAAGTGCTGGGATTACAGGTGTGAGCCATTGCACCCAGCCACTCTATTCTTTTTTAGATGACTGCAATTTAATGGTAGGCTTTAGCAGTGGAAAAAGGCTAAGAAATCAAGATTTTAGAAACATTTATGACATTTCTTTAGTGATGCACCACAGAGTCAGTTTTTGAGAATTCTTCTGAAGTTGGCAAGGGATTTTGGCAAGTGATTGTATGTAAGTAATGAAAATAATAGCTAACTTACCCACCAGTGAGTGCCTTGTGTTTTTGAGTATCAGAATAGTGTTCTGGAAATATTTTGTTTATTTATCTTGTTTGTAAATATGTATTTTTCTTTTAAAAAAAATCCTGCTGGCCGGGCGCAGTGGCTCAAGCCTGTAATTCCAGCACTTTGGGAGGCCGAGAAGGGTGGATCAGGAGGTCAGGAGATCGAGACCATCCTGGCTAACACGGTGAAACCCTGTCTCTAGTAAAAATTACAAAAAACTAGCCAGGCGATGTGGCAGACGCCTGTAGTCCTAGCTACTCGGGAGGCTGAGGCAGGAGAATGGCGTAAACCTGGGAGGTGGAGCTTGCAGTGAGCTGAGATCCGGCCACTACACTCCAGCCTGGGCGACAGAGCGAGACTCTGTCTCAAAAAAAAAAAGAAAAAATCCTACTATTTCCTAAATAAACATATATTTTTAAGGTAACTGCTCAGATGAATTAACTAGTCTATTTTTTTTATTTTTTGAGAGAGGGTCTTACTTTGTTGCCCAGGCTACAGTGTAGTGGTGTGATCATGGCTGAATGCAAGCTTGACCTCCTGGGTTCAAGCAATCCTCCCACCTCACCTGCCCTGAGTAGCTGGGACTACAGGCTTGTGCCACCATGCCTGGCTAATTTTTGTATTTTTAGTATAGACAGGGTTTTACAATGTTGCGAAGGCTGGTCTCGAACTCCTGAGCTCAAGCAATTCACCTGCCACAGTCTCCCAAAGTGTTGGGACTACATGCATGAGCCACTCAGCCTAACTAGTCTCTTACTTTAGCTTCTACATTAAAATAACTACTAAGATGGCCTATAATTAATTATAAGAATACAGGATACAGGGAAAAATATATTCTCTTGATTCTGATTTTAATATTCATTTATGTTCTGACTGTAAAGTGCCAAGGAAGACAATAAAAGGAGCTCCTTGAGGAGATGACATCATCCTTTCCGCAAAGTAAAGGCACTGGACTGTGATTGCATTGAAAGCAAGCACTGTGTTTTATGCATTTTTGAATTCAGGCATTTAGCTCCTGTAATGGAATGTGGTAGGTACTTGATAAATATTTGTTGAATCAATAAATGAATAACAAATACCAAGGAGTCCCATTTAAACTTAATTCATTAAAAAGTAATACATATGAAAATATAAATTTGGCCAGGCATGGTGGCTCACGCCTGTAACCCCAGCACTTTGGGAGGCCAAGGCAGTGGATTTCTTTTTTTTCTTTTTTTTCTTTTTTTTTTTGAGATGGAGTCTTGCTCCGTCGCCCAGGCTGAAGTGCAGTGGCACGATCTCAGCTCACTGCAAGCTCCGCCTCCTGGGTTTACGCCATTCTCCTGCCTCAGCCTCCCAAGTAGCTGGGACTACAGGCGCCTGCCACCTCGCCTGGCTAGTTTTTTGTATTTTTTAGTAGAGATGGGGTTTCACCGTGTTAGCCAGGATGGTCTCGATCTTCTGACCTCGTGATCCACCCGTCTCGGCCTCCCAAAGTGCTGGGATTACAGGCTTGAGCCACCGCGCCTGGCCGGCAGTGGATTTCTTGAGTCCAGGAGTTCAAGACCAACCTGGGCAACATGGTGAGACCCTGTCTCTACAAAAAATATAAAAAATTAGCTGGGCATGACGGCATGTGCCTGTAGTCCCAGCTACTCAAGAGGCTGAGACTCAAATCATTTATTTTCATAAAATTTTGGAAATTTATAAGCACTTCTGGTAGTTTCTCTACTTTTGTCTTTATCCTTTAATGTGGTTACTAAAACATTTTTGGAAACTTTTAAAAAATTCTTTTAGATAATATTCAGTTTTAACATTAAAAACCTATAAGAAAAATGTAAATATTTCACAATATCTGAACATTCCAAAATAGTCCATCAAAATAAGCTGTTAATTTTAAAAAGTAATAGGTACGGTAAAAGTCAAATACAGAAGGGTATAAAATAGGTAGTGAAGTTTCCTTCCCATATCCTTTAGTCCTTCCATGAAAAAATAATATTTCTTGTGTATACTTCCAGAAAAAAAGGGTATATGTATATACCAGGCTATATGTATATGCTAAAATATAAGTGTATATTTACATATCTACATTTTAACTTTTTTATAGATGGGGTTTTGCTATGTTGTCTATGCTGGTCTTGAATTCTTGGCCTCAAGTGACCCTTCTGCCTGGGTCTCCCAAAGTGCTACAATTACAGGCATGAGCCACCACGCTCAGCCTACATATCCACATTTTATTTTATTTTATTATTTATTTATTTATTTTCCCATCATCAATATTTATTGAGCATTTACAGTGTATTAGGCACAATAGAACATACAGAAGACATTGTCCCTGCTCTTGAGGAGCTTACATTCTAAAAGAAAAAATACACCTCTTTTAAAATGGCATTTTTGTTTGGTGTTTTCTGTAAAGTACTGAGGAAATGTTTTGTTAAAGTGAGCTTTGGGTATAACTTAGCCCCATCATTATTTAGAGAAGAGAGGAAGAAAAGAGGAAGGATTTTAAAGGCAGACAATGACAGACCATTCAGGATAGGTAGGGTTTTAAAGGGAGATAAACACAACCTCATAAACTAAAGAGATATTTACTGCAGTAAATAGGATAAGGGAAATAGTCTGTGGGGTGCAAGCAAAGGAAGCAGGGTGCCTTAGACATTGAGTGGAGCCAGAAAGATCATGTGGCCTTTTCCCAAGTACATGGCCACCAAGTAGGAATGGTTGGTGACAAGACAGAAGGCTAAAAAAGGAAGGTAATCTTGTGCACCTGACAAATAGAAAGACTAAAGGATCAAAATCGAAGACAGGCTATAAGAGTATCAAGAAATTCTTAAAAACCAAAAAGTGATTTGGAAGCACAAAACTTATAGTTAATGCTACCCAGTGTCATGATGGGCCAAGAACATTGTGGCTTCCTAAGTTAGAAAATGCCATATACCAAAATTTTAAATGGAATTCCGATCAATCTCCCCCTCTCTCAGAAAAAATAGGAACTCATTTTTTTCAGTGTGGGGAGGAAGAGCGGGGATCATGGGACATGGAAACAGTAGTTATATTAGTAGTATTTTTGTTGTTATTTTGTGTTTAAACTTCGTAAAAGCCCATTAGCTGCCAAGAGGGAATAAGGAATAAATTTCAAAAATTGTACAATTTCCTTTAGAGAAGTTTCAGAACCAAAAGACTAACTTACATGAAAAGCTGTAAAGTAGTTAAAAAGTCCATTCATAAAACTTTTATTCCACTTACATGAATTTAATACACGTGTTCTTAACGATTATGCTTGGCTTGTTCATGAAAATTTCATAAGACATTAAACAAAGCTAGCCATCATCTCAAGGTATTTCCCTGTTAACTATTTTTACAGCACATGCATGTTAGGCAAGTATCAAAAAAAAAAAAATCAAGAAAGCAAAAAACCTAAAAAAAAGTTAAATACATGGGTTTTTGTTTTACTGCTGTGCTTGATATACATGAAGTAATGAATACCAAGCAATTCATTTTTACTGCATCTTTACTTTTACATTTGTTCTTAGGTTGCCTAAAACATTTAAATACAAATAAAATGAGTGTAGCAAAAATAATGAAAGCTAACAGCAGGTAACTTTACAAATAATGGAATGTGAACCGTTTCTGCCCTTATCCAGAGTAAAATGGGTCACAACTTTGTCTAAAGGAACACTTCTGCAGCTGTAGTCAAAGGTGTGCACATTGAGATTGAGTGTTCCACAGATACACATGGTTTAACCTGTGGTGTCCATGGGGTATGTTCCTACTACAGCCTTCTAAGTGCTCCAGACCTTAAAGTACCCACAATTACTACACCTGTGACTGGAACCAATGATCCCTTTTATTCCCCACCAGGACAAACCAATATGTAGGCAGTTTTCTTTGCTTAGACATGGAAGCGGTTTTACACTGGCCCTTGTGAAGCCACAATGTACCAAAAGTACTATGCCAAACATTTATAACTTGTATAAAAATTCCACATCCCCATATTGGCCACCTCAAGATGAAAACAGATAACTCCCTAAATGTTAACTGGCTCTACTCCCCTAATATTAAACATAAAAACCGCATGGGAAATATAGAAATTCTAATAGAAGTAACATAAACCTGTCATAAATTGTAAACAAAAAACTGTTTGTGGGACAGCATGGATGACAAATGGTCTACTGTGTAAATTTTAGAATGAGGCAGACAAAAGTTGGAAGACCGGTTAATTTTCCCCTCCTCCTGCTTCAGCTTTGTTTTCTCGGGTATCCGATGTCCACAATGTCAAATTGTCTCTCAGTAATTGCATTATTAGCATGCTGTCTTTCTATGACTCTTCACTTAATGTATCAAGTTCAGCAATGTCTTCATCAAAAGCTGTCTTTGCATGAGAGCAGGCTTTCTCTGGGGAGTTCAGAATCTCATAATAGAACACAGAGAAGTTAAGGGCGAGACCCAGTCTGATAGGCTACATATCCACATTTTAAAACACAAATGACAATTTACATAGCCCTTGTACTGAGAAAACTGCATGTAAAACCACTGATTGATCCTTTCCTACGTTAGAAATTTTTCCTTTTGCCTAAGACTGAGTCTTAACAGAGCAAAATGTATTCTGATCCTAGGTCCCCAGACCCTGAAAGGAGATGACCGGTTTTGTCCCCAGATTCAAAATGCGCAAGATGGACAAATGCACAAGATGGACAACTCTCTATGAGTTGTTCACAGAGAAACTGCCAGCAGGGCTGGATTTTTCTTTTTCTTTTTCTTTTTCTTTTTTTTTTGAAACGGAGTCTCGCTCTGTCGCCCAGGCTGGAGTGCAGTGGCCGGATCTCAGCTCACTGCAAGCTCCGCCTCCCGGGTTCACGCCGTTCTCCTGCCTCAGCCTCCCGAGTAGCTGGGACTACTGGCGCCCGCCACCACGCCCGGCTAGTTTTTTGTATTTTTTAGTAGAGACGGGGTTTCACTGTATTAGCGAGGATGGTCTCGATCTCCGGAGCTCGTGATTCGCCCGTCTCGGCCTCCCAAAGTGCTGGGATTACAGGCTTGAGCCACCGCGCCCGGCCAAGGGCTGGATTTTTCTATCCCTGGGGTGCTGTGCAACCACTTTGTAGTCCAGTTGTGTCTTTCAATTAAGATAATTTCATTATTTCTGTACCTAATGTACCTCTAACTGGGATGGAAATGAACAAATTTCCCAATTCTCATTCTTGGGAGTGAACATTTGCATTTACCAGCAGGGGGTGCCAGTTTGCAAATCTAGGAAATTCCCAGACCAGACTCAAATTCTTGGCCAGAAGTGCCAACCCCCTGAGGAACCCACAGGGTAGAAATGTGTAATTAATGGCTGGGTGTGGTGGCCCACACCTGTAATTCTAGCCCTTTGGGAGGCCAAGGCAGGAAAATTGCTTGAGCCCAGGAGTTCGGGACCAGCCCAGGCAATATAGGGAGACCCTGTCTCTACAGTAAATAGATAAATAAATAAATAAATAATTTTATTTATTTCTTTTTAAAGAAGAAATGTGCGGTCAACCTATTACCTTACTGCTTTTTCCATTTAGACTTTGGAGTAAAAGCTCTTACCATATTTTGAGCAGTCAAAACACCCATACCACTCTGAACAAATGGTTTATTCCACATTGGGCCTTGAATTAAGAATTGCTTAATTAAGAAAAGGTTTCTTTCCACATGTAACTAATCAAAGAATGTTGGATGGTCAGGGTCAAATAATCCTAGTAGGGTTTACATTGTACTCTTTTGGCAAATACAATAGCTCATTAGAGATGGCAAATATCTTTTTATTTTTTGGTCACTCAGGCTGGAGTACAGTGGTATGCTCTGGTCACTGCAACCTCCGCCTCCCAGATTCAAGTGATTCTCCTGCTTCAGTCTCCCTTGTAGCTGGGATTACAGGCAGGTACCACCATACCTGGCTAAGTTTTGTATTTTTAGTAGAGACAGAGTCTTACCGTGTTGGCCAGGCTGGTCTTGAACTCCTGAGCTTAAGCAATTCTCCTGCGTCGGCTTCCCAAAGTGCTGGGATTACAGGCTGAACCCCTGCACCTGGCCGCATATCCCATTTTTATGAAGATAGTTTGGTGATCCAAATCTGAATTCTCTTTAACAAAGACCAGCGATATGGACATCATAAAGCCATTCATTTGCCCACATACAAATGTGTGTAAGGCAAAAGGTAAGGTAAAAGGAGAATGACCCTTCCCTTCTTCTTTCTCCCCACACCAGATAGCAAGGCATGCCGTGTTTGAAATGTTGAAAGCATTTGCTTATAAGATGTCATAACATCTAAAACTATGTCAGCTTCTCACCTCTCCAGGGTTTATAAACTTATGAGTGTTTGGTTATAATCTCAAGGCCTTATTGCCTATGCAGAATCGGTGTAATTTCAGAGAGCAGCTGAAAAGTATGGAATTTCTCTTCCAGTTCCTGTTAGTATCAACAAAAGTTGGCATTAGTATCAACAAAAGTTGGCATTAGTAATCCATGTACAGGTGAATGGCAGGCTTTTCACTTTACTCGTCAGTACCACACTCAGCACATTTATTGGGGAACATTTGAGTTGTTAAAAGTTAACAACCATATCATTATTCTTGTGCCTAATGAAAGAGGTCTCTGGACATCAAAGCCAGGGTTTAATAACTCCCAAAGGTAGAAGAAAGGCCAACCTATATTATTGTAAAACACTCTTTCAGTTTAATAATGTGCTACTGAAATTAATAAACATGCTACTTCCATCCACCACTGGGGACAGAGGTCTGCAAACCTCACTAATTTCCAGAAAAAGAGTTCTGAGAAACCAACTGGGGATACCAATTTTGTTTTGAGATCTGCCTCATTTTGTTTTCTCATAGAATATAGATATTTCTAAAATTTCTTTTTTGTTGTTGTTTTTTTGAGACAGAGTCTTGCTCTGTCTCTCAGGCTGGAGTGCAATGGCATGATCCTGGCTCACTGCAACCTTCACCTCCTAGGTTCAAGCCATTCTCCTGCCTCAGCCTCCCAAGTAGCTGGGACTACAGGCGTGTGCCACCATGCCAGATTAATTTTTCTATTTTTAGTAGAGATAGGGTTTCAACATGTTGGCCAGACTGGTCTCAAACTCCTGACCTCAAGTGATCTGCCTGCCTCGGCCTCCCAAAGTGCTGGGGTTACAGGCATGAAGCACCACGCCTGGCCTTAACATTTCTTAATAAAAGTAAGTATAGTGATTCATACTATCACATAAATTTAAAAATAATGCATGTTGTATTGAATTGATTTGTGTGACCCTGATTCTAGACACTTTTTTTTTTTTTTTTTTGAGACAGAGTCCCACTCTGTCACCCAGGCTGGAGTGCAGTGGCGTGATCTTGGCTCACTGCAACTTCCGCCGCCTGGGTTCAATGGATTCTGGTGCCTCAGCCTTCTGAGTAGCTGGGACTACAGGTGCACGCCATTACACCCACCTAATTTTTGTATTTTTAGTAGAGACGGGGTCTAACCTTGTTGGTCAGGCTGGTCTTGGACTCCCGACCTCAGGTGATCTGCCCGCCTTGGCATCCCAAAGTGCTGGGATTACGGGCATGAGCCACCACACCTGGCCCTGATTCTTTTTTTTTTTTTTGAGACGGAGTTTCTCCCTTGTCACCCAGGCTGGAGTGCAGTGGCGTGCTCTTGGCTCACTGCAATCTCTGCCTCCTGGGTTTAAGCGATTCTCCTGCCTCAGCCTCCTGAGTAGCTGGGATTACAGACTCTAGACACTTTAAAAAGTCATTTTGGCCAGGCGCGGTGACTCATGCCTATAATCCCAGCACTTTGGGCTCCTGACTGCTTGAGGTCAGGAGTTCAAGACTAACCTGGGCAACATAATGAGACCCTGTCTTTGCAAAAACATAAAAATATTAGTCGGGTGTGGTGGTGTCTGTAATCCCAGCTACTCAAGAGGCTGAAGTGGGAGGAATGCTTCAGACAGGAGTTTGAGGCTGCCATGAGACATGATTGTGTACTGCACTCTAGCCTGGGTGACAGAGCGAGAACATCTCAAAAAATAAATTAAAAAAAAAAGAAAGAAAAAGACCAACATGCAATGTTCCCCAAAATTAACAAATTCTAGTGATTCTCCTTCAGAGTGGAAAAGAAGACTCCAAGCCAGGACCCAGCCACTAACAAATTAATTAACGTGGGTACCAGCATCTTATTTCCAGCTCTTTCATTCTAGAGTTTGATTTTGAAGTCATGCCCTATATACAACTATTCCCCCTAGACCTAACCTGGCCAGGGTGTCTAATTTCCTGGCTTTGGCTTAGGAACAGGCCCTTAAGCTGAGCTGGACCAATCAGAGGCTTCCCTGAGATTCTTCTGCCAGAGAGATCAGGAAATGGTTACCTTTCTGCTGGGGTTAGTGCACTCATAGCCTGTATCTGGGGTCTGCAGCATCTTCCCCCAAGAGACAGATGGAGCCGTGAGGTTTCTGGGCTACATGTGCCTAAAGCCAGCTGTACTCTGGCCTCTGTGACCTAAGCCTATGCATTTATCTCTTTTCTCCACTTAATACTAGTTTGAGTTGGGTTTCTGTAACTTACTAATAAAAGACTCAATATTAAAAGTACAAGGCCGGGCGCGGTGGCTCAAGCCTGTAATCCCAGCACTTTGGGAGGCCGAGGCGGGTGGATCACGAGGTCAGGAGATCGAGACCATCCTGGCTAACATGGTGAAACCCCGTCTCTACTAAAAATACAAAAAAAACTAGCCGGGCGTGGTGGCGGGCGCCTGTAGTCCCAGCTACTCGGAGGCTGAGGCAGGAGAATGGCGTGAACCTGGGAGGCGGAGCTTGCAGTGAGCCGAGATCGCGCCACTGCACTCCAGCCTGGGTGACACAGCGCGAGACTCCGTCTCAAAAAAAAAAAAAAAAAAAAGTACAAAAATGTGACTTATCAATGAGCTAGAGAAAATAATATAAGAGCAGAAATAATGATAAAGAAAGATATAATAAAAAGGATCAACAAAGCCAAAAAGTAGTTCTTTAAAAAGATTAATAATGGAAAAAAAAGAAGTCCAAATAAATCATATCAGAGATGAAAAGGGGGGACAGATAGAGCAGAGATTAAAAAGATGTCTACAAATGTGAAAATTTACATGCAAATTCTGCAACACTGTAAATGGCCAAAACTGCTGAAGACTAGAAAGTTTAAATGATGTTTCATGTAATAATAGTTGGCTAAAACTGCTGAAAAAAATAAACTGTGTAAAAGTGTATGAAGTCAGAAATAGGCTTTGAAAAACAAAATAGTTGGAGATTTTAACTTTACCCACCCCAACTAGGCAATATGTTTTAATGTATAAACTGTTAAGAAATAAGTGAACAAAATCACACCAAAGGAAATCTGCATGTCTATTTTATTTCCATTAGAAAAATATTATCTATATTAAATTTTGGTCCACTTTCTTCTCCTTGACCTCAAATTTAAACACTTAAATTTTACTCAAGAAAGAGCAGAATCACATACCTGACATGAAAACTAAATCGTTCACATCATTAGTTTGAATTAGATATGTTCTCGATTATTTCTCAGGAATAATTACTCTTCTTTCCTACCTGTTATTTCTCTTTTATTTATTGAGTAACTATGTAATGGGTATCTCTTTCCTATATTCAGTAATACAGGTGTAATTTAAAACAGTAACTGGATTCCTTCTCTAATCTTCAATTCATGTTCAACTCTCCTTATTATATGGTATTTCCATAATAACTTCAGATATTTTCATCAAGCTCACACTGTCATCAATTGTGAAAATTAAAAGGTTAATTAAGATGTTACATCAATTGTAAAATTAAAATGTTAACAAGTCCAGACTACAAAGCACTGGCCCACTTATAGTGATGCTGTTGTCAGCGGTCCTTGGACAGCTACTGCTTCGATTTCAATTCGACTACCCTGTGAGGAAAACAAAACAATTTGTTTTAATCATTTTGTACAAATTGCAAACTCTATAATACCTACTAAAAACATGAAACTAATAGCAATATAACATTTTTAACGTTAAGCTTTTCAAGGAAGGAAAGGAGAAGGAAATATTCACCAAGAATCTATAATAGACCAGGTTACCATGCTAAGTATATTCATATACTATATTAGCTTATATGATTCTCACAGCAGCCCTATTAGAGAGATATTTTCCTGTCAATTCACAGAATGATATGCTGAAGTGTAGAAGGAGTAATTAACTCATCTCAGTCACAAGCTAGATAGCAGAGGTTGAACCCTTGTCTTTTGATTCCAAGTTCAGAGCTCTTTCTACTACAACCAGTACCTTAATAGGTCTGATAATGATCATTCCAAGTAACAACTAATTAAAGCAATACAAATTACACTCTTAAAACATAATTTTTCTTTAGTAGAAACTGCAAGTAGAAGTCAGTAAGAGCTGCTTTTTTATAGGCAGGAATATCGTGCTGCTAAGCTTCGAGTTAGAGTAGCAAAATCAAAATGGTGAGAAATATGTGTGCCCCTGGTTTAGAGATTATTTTTCTAGTGGAAGGTTTAGATTCCTTTTCTTTCCTTTTTTTTTTTTTTTTGAGACGGAGTCTAGCTCTGTCGCCCAGGCTGGAGTGCAGTAGCGTAATCTCGGCTCACTGCAAGCTCCGCCTCCCGGGTTCACACCATTCTCCTCCCTCAGCCTCCTGAGTAGCTGAGACTACTGGCGCCCGTCACCACGCCGGTCTAATTTTTTTGTATTTTTAGTAGAGACGGGGTTTCACTGTGTTAGCCAGGATGGTCTCCATCTCCTGACCTTGTGATCCGCCCGCCTCGGCCTCCCAAAGTGCTGGTATTACAGGCGTGAGCCATCGTGCCCGGCCTTTTCTCACAATTTAAGTATTTTGATTTTGATTCTATGTTCACGTGTTGTCTTAAAAGGTTTTTTTTTTCATGCATGTAATATAGGGTATTTCCTTTCAGACTTTAAGTCCCTGGGGAAGCAGGATCTATCTCTTTTCTTTTCTTTTTTTTTTTTTTAGAGACAAGGTCTCACTGTTACCCAGGCTGCAGCACAGTGGTTCGATTACAGCTCACTGCAGCTGTAATCTTCTGGGTTCAAGTGTTCCTCCCACCTCAGCCTCCCAAGTAGCTGGGACTACAGGTGTGCACCACCACCATGCATGGCTAATTTTAATTTTTTGTTTTTTGTAGAGATGGCTGTCTTGCTATGTTGCCCAGGCTGGTCTAGAACTCCGGGCCTCAAGCGATCCTCCTGTGTTGGCCTCTCAAAGTATTGGGATTACAGGGGTATGCCACCCTACCCAGGCTACTTCTTTTAAGTTTCCTTTCACAGTGCTTAGTTTACTTATAGAAGGAAAACAATGTAGAAATTGAAAACTGTGTACATTAGTCATTTAAAGTGTACTTACTTTGGGCAAAGCAGCAACTTGGTAAGCAGCTCTAGCAGGAAAATTACTCTTGAAATCTGAATTTAAAAGAATTTCATTTTTTTAATAGAGAAGAGTTGAAAAAATAAAGATCAAGTGAAAAATTTTATTTTAGTTTTCAGATATTGTATTGTTATTCAATATTCTACAATTAAGAATCTGGCAAGTGCTTCATATACTAGTCAGTTCTTAGATATAAGCAACATTTTATTTTTATTTTTTTGAAACAGAGTCTCGCTCTGTCACCCAGGTTGGAGTGAAGTGGTGCGATCTCAGCTCACTGCAACCTCTGTCTCCCACGTTCAAGAGATTCTCCTGCCTCAGCCTCCCGAGTAGCTGGGATTATAGGTGTGCACCACCACGCTTGGCTCATTTTTGTATTTTTAGTAGAGATGGGGCTTTGCCATGTTGGCCAGACTGGTCTCAAACTCCTGATGTCAAATGATCCACCCACCTCAGCCTCCCAAAGTGCTGGGATTACAGATGTGAGCCACTGCACCTGGCTTTAAGCAACATTTTAAAAAAGAGGCTCACTATCAGATTTGTTTGATAAAATATTTTGCCATATGATTCCTACCATAGTTAATACTTTTTAAAATCTCTTAGCTTTCTGGCAAAAAAAAAAAAAAAAAAAAAGAAATACGTACTCTAACATTTTGATCTTGTTTGATGTGGAGTTTTGTTTTTAAAGTGATATTTATAAACTATTTATCTAAATAGGGAACAAGTGCCCATCTCCAGCAATTTTGGCAAGTACTTCCTCTGCCAACTTTGGTCTTTTCTAGTCATTTCTTCAGGAGATAATAAGTAATGATGCTTTTTCCATGTTATACCTTTGCCTCATCCCACTAGGTGGTGGGGACACCAATTTTCTCCACTATGACATCAATGTTAATAATAGCTAACATTTACTCAGTGCTTATAACACACCAGCATCTAAGTGCTTTACATGTTGTACTGACTCATTTAATCATTCCAACAATCCTATAAGGTAGGAGTATATTATCTCCATTTTGCATATGAGAAAACCAAGGCTTAGAAATATTAAGTAACTAACTAATGAGTCTGAGAGAGCCAGGATAAAGATGGTGGCTGGACCATACAGCAATAGTAAATAAAACCTATGTGTAAAAAACTTTTTAGGAGAGTTTAAAAAGCCTGAAAAGGGTTTAATGAAATTAAACTTTTGAAAAATGGGTATGTAGGGTTTCACTACATTGTTTTAGGGAATGCAATAGAAATATCTTAGGACTTTTTCATGGGGGGTATACAACCTATTTCCAATCAGATTATTAATTCTTTTAGGACAAGATCTATGACCATTTCTTTAGCATCTCCTACCACTCTTAATTCATAATACACATTCATTAATGTGACCAGATTTATTTCTTTTTAAAAATGGAAAATAGGAATAAAGCCAAATTACTTACACTGTTTGTAGATTTCATTGACAGTATTGAAGTCATTTATGTCAGCCAGAAGAACAGTTGTTTTCACCACTAGAAGATACAAACATTGTCATTAGGTTTAGTTATTTGGTCTGACCCAAAATATTACTTAGAAAAGGACTATATGATTCTGAGACTGTCTTGATTAAAATGGGACTGAAATGGGACCAAAGAAGTGAAGGAGAACAGTTGCTGTTTAAAACAACTTTTAAGTAGCAACAAAGACATGGCACGGCATATTACTGGATGCCATATATTTTTGAAAAAGACCAAAGAAATATCAAAAAGAAATGTGAAATAATATCAAATTGCTCACCATTAGTGAAGTCACAGCCTGCAGCTTTCAGAATTTCACCCATGTTTTTAAGAGCCTGTGAACCAAGCCAAGAAAGGCCTAAGTCACTGATATGAGATTTAAAGCTTTAATTACATTCAATTAATCATCTTTTACTAATACCTCCTTAAATAGCTTATGTTGCAGAAAAATCTTCTCTACTCTTGTTAGGAAGCTTACAAGTGTGTTTCTTGGCTTCCCTTTAATAGAATGAGTCTTTCTGAAATACAGTGAGAAGGTTGTCTCCTTTTGTGCATAAAAAGACTGGGTTGAAGTCCCTTCTTCAGTGCTAAAATGTGTTAATTGTTCGGCCAATGTCCACAGAAATAATTTCTGGGGTTCTTCATTTGATACCACTTCAAGGATAAGGATGAGATAGTAAGCATTAAAACATGTTTTCTTTTAAAGCAATATTTGACTTTAAAGGGTTCTTTTTCCTTTTTCTCAAAAAATGATATTAGTAAATTATATAACTGTTTGAGACACTGGCTTCTGGAAAAGCATCTTTTTTTGGATTCATTCTTCCTTCCCACTTTGCTGGTCACAATGTAATATTTCATTATATTCTTGTGTCTTTTAAAATAATCTTCTAAATAGGTAATACATGGATATGGCAACAACAACAACAAACTCAAAAGCTATTAAAAAAGCTTATATAGTGTAAAGATCTCTCTCACCCTTCTCTCTCTCCCCCATGTTTCCCACCTCAGAGGTAACCACTGTTCCTAATTTATTGTATATCCTTCTAGGTACAGTCAATGCTTATGTTACATATTTTTAAACATAAAAGCACACATGGTAGCATACTGTGCATGCTGTTCTGCATCTTGGTTTTATTACCATGAAACAATTTACGTTGGAGATCTTTCCACATTACTTTAGTTGTATTGATCTAGCATAATTTATTCAACCGGTTCTTTATGAGTGGACATTTAGGTTTTTAAAAATCTTTCAGCTAGGCCAGGTCCGGTGGCTCACGCCTGTAATCTCAGCACTTTGGGAGGCTGAGGTGGGTGAAGCATGAGGTCAGGAGATCGAGACCATCCTGGCTAACATGGTAAAACCCCATCTCTACTAAAAATACAAAAAAATAAGCCAGATGTGGTGGCGGGCACTTGTAGTCCCAGTTACTTGGGAGGCTGAGACAAGAGAATTGCTTGAACCTGGAAGACAGAGGATGCAGTGAGCTGAGATCACGACACTGCACTCCAGCCTGGGCAACAGAGCGAGGCTGTCTCACAAAAACAAAACAAAACAAACTTTCAGCATTATATGACTCAGTAAATGCATAAAATTATAGTTTATTGTTTTATTTTATTTTACTTTTTGAGACAGTGTCTTGCTCTGTGTCCCAGGCTGGAGTACAGTGGTGCGATCTTGGCTTACTGCAACCTCCACCTCCCAGGTTTAAGTGATTCTCCTGTATCAGCTTCCTGAGTAACGGGAACTACAGGCATGTACCACCTCACTGGGTTAATTTTTTTTTCTTTTTTTTTTGAGACGGGGTCTTGCTCTGTCGCCCAGGCTGGAGTGGAGTGGTGCGATCGAAGAGTTGGAAATTTGATGGACCATGAATCATCTAACAACCAAAAGAGAGATTCCACCTCCTTAACACTAAAGTCACCTTAAACCTGAATCATTGACATCAGATGACATGCTGCCACTTCTACATGGATTGGGAAATTTTCTTTTCAGGGCCACTGACCTGCCCCTCTTAAAAAAAAAAAAAAAAAAAAATTACCACCACAGAAGTAAAAAGTCAACATTTAAAAAAATAAGCATGTGGAATATAATTCTAATTATATGTTGCTCACTGCAACTTCCGCCTTCCAAGCTCAAATGATTCTCATGCCTTAGCCTCCTGAGTAGCTGGGACTACAGGCACATGCCACCACACCTGGCTAATTTTTGTATTTTCAGTAGAGACAGGATTTCACCATGTTGGCCAGGCTGGTCTTGAACTCCTGACCTCAAGTGATCTGCCAGCCTCGGCCTCCCAAAGTGCTGGGATTACAGGCATGAGCCATTGTGCCTGGCCTCCCCTGGCTAGTTTTTGTATTTTTAGTAGAGATGGGGTTTCACCATGTTGTCCAGGCTAGTCTTGAACTCCTGACCTCAAGTGATCTGCCAGCCTCGGCCTCCCAAAGTGCTGGGATTACAGGCGTGAGCCACCATGCCTGGCTTACATTATGGTTTAATTATATTTATTGGATTAGAATTATATTCCCCACCATGCTTATTTTTTAAAATGTTGACTTTTTACTTCTGTGGTGGAAATTTTTTTTTTTTTTTTTTTTGAAGAGGGGCAGGTCAGTGGCCCTGAAAAGAAAATTTCCCAATCCATTTGGAAGTGGCAGCATGTCATCTGACGTCAATGATTCAGGTTTAAGGTCACTTTAGTGTTAAGGAGGTAGAATCTCTCTTTTGGTTGTTAGATGATTCATGATCCATCAAATTTCCAACTCTTAGATCGAAAACTACGTTAAATCAAGCAGTAAGTAGTTTAAAAAAACATTTATCTGTTAATCTCTATAAAACAAATCAGGGAAGTGGATTCTTAATACTCTCCAACCTTAAAAAGGTAGAAGAAAAGGAAACTTCAAATTTGGAAAATGACTTACTTGTTTAGCTTCTTCTGCTACCCCTCCTGACACAAGCTGTCCACTTGAAGGGTCCATGCCTATCTGTCCTGAAATGTAAATCGTCCTGTCGACTAACACAGCTTGACTGCAATAAACAGAAAGCTAGTGTATTTATATAAGTATAAAACATAAAATTCAATGCTAGAAGACTTTTTTGATAGGACAGACAAGTACAAATGGTTAAAAAAAAAAAAAAAGATACATTGGACTTCACGAAAATTAAAAACTTTTATTTACCAAAGGTATCTTTTTTTTTTTTTTTTTTTGAGACGGAGTCTTGCTCTGTCGTCCAGGCTTGAGTGCAGTGGCACGATCTCGGCTCACCATAAGCTCTGCCTCCTGGGTTCATGCCATTCTCCTGCCTCAACCTCCCAAGTAGCTGGGACTACAGGTGCCCGCCACCACGCCTGGCTAATTTTTTTTTGTAGTTTTAGTAGAAATGGGGTTTCACCGTGTTAGCCAGGATGGTCTTGATCTCCTGACCTTGTGATCCGCCCGCCTCGGCCTCCCAAAGTGCTGGGATTACAGGTGTGAGCCACCGCGCCCGGCCTATCAAAGATACCTTTAAGAAAATGAAAAGGGGCTGGGTGCTGTAATCCTAGTGCTTTGGGAGGGTGAAGCAGGAGGATTGCTTGGGACCAGGAGTTTGCGACCAGCCTGGGCAACCACTCAGTCTCTACAAAAAAACAATGAAAAACAGCCGAGTATGGTGACGCACACCCGTGGTCCCAGCTACTCAGGAGGTTAGGGTGATTGAATTGCGTAAGCCCAGGAGTTGAAGGCTGCAGTGAGCCATGTGTATATCACTGCGCTCCAGCCTCAGTTGGCACTGGGTAACAGACAGAGACCCAAAATAAAAAAAGGGGTTGGGGGAAGAAAAAGCAAGTGATAGATTGGGAGAAAAATATTTGCAAAACATATACCTAATAAAGTACCTATATCCAGAATATAAGAAGAACTCTTATAAGTCAATAATGTGAAGACAACCCAATGAAATATGAGCAAATGATACTTTACAAAAGAAAACATACAAAGAGTTAGAGTACATTAAATTTGCTCAACATTATTAGTCATTAGAGAAATGCAAAGCAAAACCACACACTAAGACATCACTGATAAAACAAGCATTGGCAATGATGGGGAGCAACCCTCATACACTGTTGGTAGGAATGCAAAATGGTACAGCCACTTTAGAAAATAGTTTGGCAGTTTCTTTAAAAATTTAAACATATATTTGACATACAACCCAGCAAACTCTTCTTTCAGAGACAGGGTTTTGCTCTGTCACCCAGGCTGGAGTGCAGTGGTAGGATGGTGGCTCACTGAAGCCTTGACTTCCCAGGCCCAAGCGATCCTCCCATCTCAGCCTCCCAAGTAGCTGGGACTAAAGGTGTGCACCACCATGCCTGGCTAATTTTTTATTTTATTTTTTATTTATTTTGCTTTTTTGTAGAGATGAGGTCTTGCTGTGTTGCCTAGGCTTGTCTCAAACTCCTGGACTCAAGTGATCCTCCTGCCTTGGCCTCCTAAAATACTGGGATTACAGGCTTGAGCCTCAACTCAGCAATTTCTTTCCTAAGCAACTATCAAAGAGAAATGAAAACATATGTCCAAAGACTTTATGTGAATGTTCAGAATAGCATTATTTATAGCAAAAATGGAAGATGCACACACACGCACCCACTGATAGATCCAACAAAGGACTATATATTGTCTTATTTCACTTAAATGAAACCTTAGAAAGGACAATAGCAACAGCAGATGATTAACTGTTGTCTGGGGCCAGGGGTGATCATAAATGGGTACAAGGGAATTTTTTGGGAGTGATGGAAATGTTCTAAAATTTGACTATTATAGTGGATGCCTGATTCTATACATTTACCAAAACTCATGGAACACTACGTGAGTAACTTAATTAAAATGGGTAACTTGTTGTTTTGAGATGGAGTCTCACTCTGTCACCCAGGCTGGAGTGCAGTGGCACAATCTTGGCTCACTGCAACCTCCGCCTCCGCGTTCAAACAATTCTCCTGCCTCAGCCTCCCAAGTAGCTGGGATTACAGGCGTGAGCCACCACGCCCAGCTAATTTTTGCATTTGTAGTAGAGATGGGGTTTTGCCATGTTGGCCAGGCTGGTCTTGAACTCCTGACCTCAGGTGATCCACCCACCTCGGCCTCCCAAAGTGCTGGGATTACAGTTGTGGGCCACCACACCCAGCCATTAAAATGGGTAACTTTTATAAGTAACTTATACCTCAATATAGCTGTAAAGCAAAAAAATGCAATTTCAAGAGCACTTTTAAAAACATAAGTAGTCATGGGGGCAGTTTCCCCCCTGCTGTTCTCGTGATAGTGAGTTCTCACGTGATCTAACAGTTTTATAAGTGTCTGACAGTTCCTCCTACACACGCACACTCTCTCTTGCCTGCCATCATATATGATGTGCCTCTTCCCCTTCCGCCATTATTGTAAGTTTCTTGAGGTCTCCCCAGCCATGCGGAACGGTGAGTCAATTAAGCCTCTTTTCTTTATAAATAATTGGGTTGTATCTTTATAGCAGTGTGAAAACGAACTAATACAATTTCATTTCTGCAAAGTGCTTACTTCTGTAACTAACTTTTTCTGTTATGAAGATGTTAAATTTCAGAAGTAGGATAAAATCACAGGAAAAAGAATACAATACATTGATACCTGAAAAAAGCCAAACAAGTCCACTTTTTATAGGAATCATATTAGTTTTGGGATGAAGAAAGCCTGTCTGTTTTTTTAAGATGTTGAAGAAAGAAACCTTAATGTAATTTTAATTTAAAAGTGAAATGTGGTAGGGCATGGTGGCTCATACCTATAATCCCAGCACTTTGGGAGGCTGAGGCGGGCAGATCACTTGAGGTCAGGAGTTCAAGGCCAGCCTTGCCAACATGGGGAAATCCTGTCTCTATTAAAAAACACAAAACTTAGCCAATGGTGGTGCACACCTGTAATTCCAGCTACTTGGGAGGCTGAGGCATGAGAATTACTTGAACCTGGGAGGTTGTAGTGAGCCAAGATTGCATTACTACACTCCAGCCTGGGCGACAGAGGAAGACTCTGTATCAAAAAAAAAAAAAAAATAAAGAAAGAAAAAAAAAAGTGAAATTTGTTTTAAAATTTCCATGCTTATTTATAAATTTAAGATAGTCTCATTTTAATCCTCTTCTTTTAGTTCCCTATTCTTCCATTTTCCAACATGCTCCAAACTTTCCTCTTTTATTTCATGAAGTTTTCCCTGGTCTTCTTGACCACATCTTTTGTTTTCCTTTATAATTTATTTTTGAATAGGAGTTCATATGGTTCAAAAATCCAGAAAATATACAAAGAATTGCAGTGAAAAGTCTTTCTTCCATTCTTGTTCCCTATTTGCTCAGTTCCCAGCCCAGAACCATTGTTCTTCTTTAGGTATTCATCCAGTCTCTTTAATGAACAGAAAACCAAAACAAATATATATTTTCTCTTTTCTTTTACATAAAATATGGTATATTAAACGTTCTTGTACACTTTGTTTTTTTCACTCAACAGAATATCATGAAGATCTTTCCATAAGTATATGTAGAGTGCTTCCTCATTTTTTGAAACAGCTACGTATGTTTTACAATATGGATATACTTTATTTAATTAGTCACCATTACTTCCAAAATTTTGTTATAAATAAAACTACACTAAACACACACACACACACACACACATACACACACACACTTTCCCTAAGTAATTAAGCTTTTCTTTCTCCTGGATTCCAGGAGTGCTCTGGTTGTATCTTCCTTATACTATGTACAGGATCCTGCCTTGTGTTGTAACTCATCCTGTTATTATCCTATCTCCCAAGGTATCTTAGACTCTAAACTCCTTGAGTTTGGGGTAATGTCTTACCATGTCTCTGTAGCTCTGTAGGGTGTAGGTGATTCTTTGCATACAGTAGGCACACTATAACTACTTGCTGATGTTTTGCTCTTTAACCACTTAGCATAAACAATTTTGGTTGTCAGTGAATGTCTTTTCAGCAGGACCTGTCGACTTACAGCAAATGCTTTGGAGAGAGCTAAGGAGGTATGTTTAAACTTGGTAACATGATTCAGAAAGTCTAGAAAGTTTTCTCAGCTATCTGGCTTTCACACTGGTCCACAAATAGATAACTACTGAGTTTGTTAATTCGTAATCTTTTCTCGGGTTAAATAATACCATCAGTAACACTGTTTTTTATTAACTGTCCTGTGTAGAATTAGGCCGTCTGCCCTAGGTCCTGTGCAAAGTGCCTTCAGCTTTCCCCATATCTGAAACACACTTTAAGACCAAATGCATTATTATTTATCAGAAACTTCATGGTAGTAAAAAGAAACTCTTTTATTTTCAAAATATAAAAAGTAAGCACTGGAGCTGAGTCCATCTGAGCTATGTGAGTTATCTCTTATAGATCTAAAGAGGTTTGTTCATAAGAATAATTGTCCAGTTGACACCTTCTGAGCATAAGAATCCTACTATCCAAAGACATGTGGTTGGACTTCAGAAAATTTAAAAGTGCATTGTTCTACTTCCAGGTTAAAGGGTAATCACACTTTCAAAAGCGTTCTAATAATTCTCACATCATAGTCTATGCCACACGGGCTACTGCTTCAAAAATTTATAATTATGAGGACGGTGTGCAATATGCGCAATGCAAAGCAATGCAATGTTGAAATCTTTCAAGGTTCTGTCTGGAAGTATTCCTGAAATGTGCAGAGTTGATTGGCTAATTAGTGACAACACCCCATCCATTCCAATGCCAGAGACTGAAAGTTCAACACATTTGAATTCTTCCTGAAGAGGACCCAGGATTCTCAAAAAGTGTACTCACTACGCACTTCATGCACAAAAACTCGTTTCCAAAAGGTTCCTAAAACATGTCCAATTAACTTTATCAGAATATAAGTAGTTAGTTGGAGTTTGTTTTTTTCTTAAACATTAACTATTGAAAATAAGCACGATTTCTAGTCACCAAATGCACAAGAGGCACAATGTCCTGGAAGTCTCCATACCACGAAGCTGGTTGGTAGCTTTTTTTTCTTGTCATATTGGCACATTCACACGATGATTCCCTTCCTTTTTGCTTTCAGCTTTATAAAGACAGTTGACTCCCACTCACCTTCAAGTCAACAAGGAACATTACTGTTATGCTTTCCTTCTTGAACAAAGTCCACAGAGTATCTCTAAATAGGTCAAGGAAGGGGTATACTCTTTAGCAGGCTCCAGGACAAAGTGTCTCTAATAATCACTTTGATTTGGTTGTGTCCCTCTTGTTTGAAGGTAAAAGTGTTTTTTTAAAATGCTATTACTGTGTGATTGAGAGAAAGACATTAGGGCAGAAGGAGAAAAAAGATTACAAATTTTCACTTGCAATATCCCCTAACTATTCTCACTCTCTTAACCTCCAAATTTCTATCGGAATTACTATCAGAATTATCTTCTTAAAAGATCTGATCATGTTCCACCCTGTTTAAAAACATTTAGCCTGGGCAATGTGGTGAAACCCCAGCTCTACAAAAAATACAAAAATTATCTGGGCATGGTGGCTTGTAGTCCCAGCTACTTCGGAAGCTGAGGTGGGAGAATGGCTTGAGCT
This sequence comes from Theropithecus gelada, assembly GCF_003255815.1. NCBI lineage: Eukaryota > Metazoa > Chordata > Mammalia > Primates > Cercopithecidae > Theropithecus > Theropithecus gelada. The sequence continues at coordinate 100,482,493 of NC_037676.1, forward strand.
CAGGAGGTTGAGGCGACAATAAGCCATGATCCTGGCTCCAGCCTGGGTAACAGAGCGAGACACTGTCTCAACACACACACATACAAAAACACAACCATAACAAAAAAACACATTTGATTGTTCCTCATTATATACAAAATAAAGTTTATATTCTTCCATTTAGTATTGGAAACCACCACAACCTGTATCTTGCTAAACTCTCTTTTTTTTTTTTTTTTTTTTTTTAGACAGAGTCTCGCTCTGTAGCCCAGGCTGGAGTGCAGTGACGCGACCTCGGCTAACCACAGTCTCTGCCGTCCAGGTTCAAGCAATTCTCTGCCTCAGCCTCCCGAGTAGCTGGGATTACAGGCATACACCACCATGCCCAGCTAATTTTTTTTTTTTTTTTTGTATTTTTAGTAGAGATGGGGTTTCACCATCTTGGCCAGGCTGGTCTTGAACTCCTGACCATGTGATCCACCCACCTCTGCCTCCCAAAGTGTTGGGATTACAGTCGTGAGCCACTGCGCCCGGCCAAAATCTAATTTTTATTGGTCACTTTTATTTAATTCCCACAATAATCTTATCAAGTGGTATTATTTATGCCCATTTAGAAGACAAAGAAGCAAACTAAGAGAGGTTAAGTCACTCTGCAAGGTTATATAATTGAAAAGAGGCAAAACAAAAATTCAAATCCAAATTCCAACTCTTAATCAGTATTCTCAAAGGAGTCAGTCATACACAGTGAAACACAGTAAGAAAATGACTCCTTTTCCAATTTTTTTTCAATCTACACCAAGGACAACAAAGTAAATGATTAAGACTAGGCTCTAGTACCCATTTCCTAAATTCAAATTTTGTTACATCACTTTTTAGTGGTGTAACTTTTGGCAAATTATTTAATTTTGCACACATCAGTTTCTTCAACCGAAAAATGGGGACTATAATACAACCATGCATATAAATCACTTAGAACCATGCCTGGTGCTGACCAGGCGTGGTGGCTGACACCTGTAATCCCAGCACTTTGGGAAGCCGACGTAGGTGGATCACTTTAGGTCAGGAGTTCAATGCCAGCCTGACCAACACAGTGAAACCCTATCTCTACTAAAAATACAAAAATTATCCGAGTGTGGTGGCACATGCCTATAACCCCAGCTACTTGGGAGGCTGAGACATGAGAATCACTGGAATCTGTGGGGTGGAGGTTGCAGTGAGCCGAGATTGTGCCACTGTACTCTAGCCTGAGCAACAGAGCGAGACTCTGTCTCAAAAAAAAAAAAAAAAAAAAAAGAATAGTGCCCGATGCTGCTGAGTAAGCATCAGTAAATGTTAGCAATGATGATTCTACCCCATTTGATTACATCAAGGAGAAAAAAAATCATCTTTAGAAAACAAATTAAAACATCAATTGAAAGTTTTTAATTAAACTTTTTTTTTTTTTTAAATAGAGATGGGGTCTCACTATGTTGCCCAGGCTGGTCTTGAACTCCTGACCTCAAGCAGTCCTCTCACCTTGGCCTCCCACAGTGCTGGGATTACAGGCGTGAGACACAGTACCAGCCTAAAGAAACCTCACTCTTAACAAAGAGAGAGCAGGCCTCAGATTTTGAACCAACTGTAATGTCTAGTCCAGCTAAAATTTAATAACACCTTTTTTAAAATTGAGTTTATTTTTTACTATTACTTTCTATTGAAATGTTTTCTATTTCGTGTACTGTTGTAAAGTTTCCCTTTTCAATTAACTTGTTAAATAAAATGAAGTGAGCCATCTCAAAGAAATAGGTTAAGTAAATTATAAGTGATATACAGATTTGGCAAACAAACAAAAAAGATAGAAGTAGCACTTGAATTATGAAAACTTTCTCCCCAAAATCTTTATACCATGCATTCTTCTACCTCCATGCCCTCACTCAAGCCATTCCCTCTACCTGACTTCTACCTCCACGCCCTTCACTCAATGACTTCCTGTTGAAATCCTTAATAATTTAAAAATCAAACTTCACAACACTACTATAAATGACAAAACCAACCTTCAAAACCAAAGGACTACCTCTCACAAGGAACCTTCCTAAATCTTCTCTTTCCTCTTCCACCCCAAGTTAAAATCAATATGTCTTTTTTCTGCTTTACTCCCTACCCCACTTGCCCTCTCACTCCCACTGCATTTTATTTCCAAGTTTTCTATAATAATTCCTGTTCTGCCACATCTCAGTGCCTTTTCTCACAGCAGTAGGTTTAAAGGAGGGAGCTAGGGCTTGACTTCAAATCAAAATGTCACTTGTAGACTCTCTGACCTTGACTTTGAGCTTCAGTTTTCTTTTTGTAAAATGGGGATGGGACTTAAGAGACGGTGGTTGTCATGGTGCCTGGCATAGAGCATGTGCTAAATTAAAATGTTCATTTTTCTTTTCCCCATATATATTAATATTTTTCACACTGGGTTGTCTTTATACATTTTTGTACTCCTAAGTGCTTGGCATATAGTAGGCATTCAATGCACATCTATAAGAGTTTCAGCTGTAGAAGTTTTCCCACTTTGGTTCTTTAACAGTGAGCAGATACTATAAACTGTATTTTAAATAGAAAAAAATTGAAAAAGGGTTGCGAAGTATACTTTAGTGAAGAATTAAAAATAAACAAAAAATTATCTTTGAAAAAGAAAGTATCCAACAATGCATATGATAAGATCCAATAGTTTTAAAGCTGAGACATTTTAAGAATATGAAGCTTAAAAATAAAATTAACTTTTCCATTTAAAAGCACTTCTGACAAGTGGAAACAAAAGCACAAGTGGAAACAAACACAGGTTAGACTTTCTGGCCAGTATACATATATTTAGCTAGAGTATGTTGGCACAGTCTTAGAAAATAATGTTTGCTACGATTTGTATTTAGTAGTGGGAAATAAGAATGGGCAATGAATTGATAAACATTACAGTGCATTTCCATATGTTGTAGAAACCAGTGGCTTGTGTAGATGTGCAGGGATTTGCTAAGCATTTCTGTTAAAGGAACTCAGCTCTCCACAGAAGAGACAACCACATCTGTTGACAGGGCTCTTCTCAATTGAGAGGGCTCTGTTTCCTCTTCCACCCCAAGTTAAAATCAATTTGTCTTTTTTCTCCTTTACTGCCTACCCTACTTGCCCTCTCACTCCCATTGCATTTTATTTCCAAGTTTTCTGTAATAATTCCTGTTCTGCCACATCTCAGTGCCTTTTCTCACAGCAGGAGGTTTAAAGGAGGGAGCTGTTGATGGGGTTCTTTTCAATTGAGAGAGGGGTAGACCAAGTATGAAGCTAATGAAAGAAGTTGGTCATAAAGGACCACATGTTTTATGATTAAATTTATAGGAAATGTCCACAATCAGCAAATCCATGAAGATGCAAGTAGATCGTCCGGGGCCGGGGGAGAGGAGAATGGGAAGTGAATGCTAATGGGCATGGGATTTATTTTTGGGGTGATGAAAATGGTTCTGAAGAAAGTGGTGATGGCTGCATAACTGTGAGTATGGTCAAAATCACTGAATTGTACATGCTAAAGGGGGTGAATCTTATGGTACGTGAATTATACCTCAATAAAGCTGTTACCAAGAAAACAAAAACTACCCCCTTCCCCCAAAAAACACAGGGTCTGAAGACTTCTAACCGGGGAGAGCTGTCTGGCAGGCTGGGTTCCGCAGCGAGGCAGCCCCAGAACGAGCAAAGTCCCGTGGAGTGCAGGCTCCCGGTCCCATCGTGGCTCCCAACTCTCTGTGGGTCTTTGGGTGCGTTGCCCCTTTCCAGGCTCAATTTCCTCGCGTGTTCGCTGGGCCTCTGACCCGGAGGGACCCCAACCGGGCCCGAATCCCCGAACCCATACGCCCCGGGTCCGTCACTGCTCCCACCAGCCTCGTTACCTGTAGGGTCCTATGGCCCCTGGAGCTTTCGCGGTGCTGATCACCCTTCTGATCAAGGACGACATGGCTAAGTCTTCCCTCTTGCAGCCCCTTCAGGAGAAGAAGCCCCAGCACCAGCCCTGCTCGCTTCTGGTGCGACTGACCAACCCTAGCAGCGCCTCTGCGGGACAGCGCCTGCTGGGGGCGGGCTCGCGCGTCATTCTGGGAATTGTAGTTTCGGCTACGCTCCAGGCCACGTGGAGGAAGCGCCTGGTCTGGCGCATGCGCTCTTCAGCGCGCTCGCCAGGCGCTTTGGCTCGGTGGGGACTGTCGTCGAGGCTTGTCATTCTGACCCGGGAAGTCCTCAGAGCGTCTGGCAGGTTGGTCGTGAGGGGCTCGTGCCTTCCAGAGGCTGTGAGTGTCGGGGGGACTGTTTGTGGTGGTCCCCCGCCCGGCGCCCGTCTCCCCTTTTCATCTTTTCTCCCTCAGACTCCTCTGACCTCTTCTTTCCTTGCTGCCTATGCCCGGGGCCCCTCTTCCTAGTGTCGCATCTCCTTCGGCCCCTGCGCTCGAGCCCCCTACGTCAGTCATTTCCCTTCATTGCCCCGCCGGGCGGAGGCCGTCCTGGGATGGATTTGCATCCCCTGTTCTGCAACCCCAAAGGACTAAGATGGGTCATTCAGGCGACCACGCTGGGATCTGGGCGTTGGTCCTCCCGTGTTCGCTTTCCTGCTCCTCCCGTGTTCCCTCCTCTAGGGTGCTCCTCGGGCTTTACAAGGTCACTATCTGAACAGAGCCCTAGTGATTGGGGTATCATTTCAGAAAGAAAGATAGTGATCTGGAATGGCCCAGATCCCTTATGAGTATTCTGCTGTGTCAGAAGGGATGGTACTTGGCTAAATATTTCTTATCCTGTTAATATTTGCATTGTAAGTACGCTTCGTTTCTTCATTTATGCGGGCACTCACAAATATATAATGAGTCCCTACTTGGTGTAAGGCACTCTGCTAGATGCTAGGAATGCAACAGTTTAAAAAAAAAAAAAAAAGTAAAATCTCTGCTTTCCCTGCTTCTTAAAGATAATATAAGAAAATCTCCTTTATTCCCTTTCATTTTGTCCTACATACTGCTTAGGTTTTGGCCTTCCTACTTCTGGCTCAGGAACCCTCTGATCTTTTTCACTGGTTTGGGGCCTGGAATAAAAGACCTTCCAATCTGGCCTCCCCTTGCCTATTCAAGTTTCATTGTCATCTACTCCCTCTTCCCACTAGAGTCCTCCTGTATTCACACAGTAGATTCCTGAATACTCTTTCTTCCTCATCTGTGCAAATTCCAGCTAACTGAAAGCCTATTTTCTCTTTGATTTTTCCTATCAATTCACATATTTTTTCTTTTTCTTCTTTCCTTCCTTTCCTTTTCTTTTTCTTTCTTTTCTTTCTTTCAAGACAGGATCTCACTCTGTCACCCCGGCTGGAGTGCAGTGGCATGATCTTGGCTCACTGAAACCTTAACCTCCTGGGCTGAAGTGATCCTTCAGCCTAAGCATCTCAAGTAGTTGGGATTACAGGTGCACGCCGGCTAATTTTTGTATTTTCTGTGGAGACAGGGCTTCTTCATGTTGGCCAGGCTGGTCTCCAACTCCTGGGCTCAAGCAATTCTCCTGCCTCAGTCTCCCAAAGTGCAGTGTAACCATCACGCCCAGCCACATTTTTTTTTCTTTCCCTTCTCCTGTTTCCTATTGTGCTGTACTGCATAATTTAGTATTTTATTATATGAGGTCCTATTTTCTAATTGTTACGTGTTTCAAGAATAGTGGACTGGAGAGGGAAGGGGCAGAAAGAAAAAAGAAGAATAGTGGATAGAGTCAGACTGCCTGGTTTGAATCTCAGCACAATCACAAGCTTAGTAGCCTTGGGCTGGTATATAGCATCTCTGGGCTTCAATTTCTTCATTTATAAGATGGGAATAATACTAGTGACCACAGAGTTGTGAGAATTAAATGAATAAGTCATGTAGAATAATGCCTGCCACATCAAGTTCTCAATGCTGCCTAAGATGACAAAATTCTTATTCTACTTTGGTATTATACACAGCCTGAAACTATTAGGCACATAGTAGGTGCCCAAAAGTTTGCTAAATTTGATTAAACTAGATAATTAAGAGATGCTTTTTATTTACAAAATAATTCACCATTTAAGTTTTTAAATAAGAAGCTACCTTGGAGCATTACAAATGATTCAACTTGTGTAAAATATTTCTTGTGAAATGAGGTACCTTTATTCTTAAGGCAGATTTTATATCAAGTCTGAATCACCAACTTTTTAGATCTAGAAGAAAATAGACCTCATCTAGTTAGTTCCCAGGTTCTCAAACTGGGAACTAACACCAAAGGTTGTGTCTGGCCAATCGGGGATACTAAGCTGTGTCAGAAAATATAACGTATCCATTTTATTTGAAGATTTGGGGAAAATATTTTTATAAAGGCAGCACATATTTAGTGCTTATTAAAGTTTTGACAAAACTGACTTGAAGGTGAAGGTAAGAGTTAAGATTCCTTCTGGAAACTTTTTTTTTTTTTTTGAGATAGGGTCTTGCTCTGTCACCCAGGCTGGAGTGCAGTAGTGTGATCAAGGCTCACTCACTGCAGCCTTGACCTCCCTGTCTCAGGCCATCTTCCCACTTCAGCCTCCTGAGTAGGTGGGACCACAAGTACATAACCATGCCCAGCTTATTTTTTGATTTTTTTGTAGAGATGAATTCTCACTATGTTGCTCAGGTTGGTTTCTAACTCCTGAGCTCAAGCAATCCTCCCACCTTGGCCTCCCAAAGCGCTGGGATTACAGGTGTGAGCCACCACACCAGGCCTCTGGAAACTTTTAAACTAAGTCCTCAGACTTCATAAAGATGCATCCTATATTCATTCCCTTTTGCTGTTAGACCACTGCTAGTTTGATTTACTCATTTTTTAATCTGGACCCAAAGCTCAGGGATGTTCCCAAGGTTATCCTAGGTTGGAGGCAGCACCAACCTTTTCTTGGCCCATTCTGATCCTGAGGGGAGCTAGAGTTCCGATGGTGTTCTTGTCTAGTCTTGCTGGTGAGTTCTGATTCAAGCAGGTAACAGTAGGTTAACTAAGTTGTTTTGTGGAATATTTGGAATGGCTTTTAATGCAGACTGATCTGAATCATGTGCTTCACTAGCCAACCAGTTCTGCAGGACTCCATTTACTTCCTTCATACTGTTTAATTTGAAAAATGTTTTTGCGTGTAGATATAGTTGTCTTTCATTTAGTTGAAATTAGTGGAGTAGACAGTGAAATGGCATCAATCCCTGCTATTTCATTTATTATTTAAGAATAATAGCTACCATAAACTAAGCATTTAGTTAGCATAAAGCCCCATGCTAAGTGAGTTGTGTATATGCATTTTGCAAAGCCAAAACCACATACAGTATGTATATGTTTGTTTATTTTTTAATTTTGAGACAGAGTCTCACTCTATCGCTCAGGCTGGAGTGCCGTGGCGTGATCTCAGCTCACCGCAACCTCCAACTCCTGGGTTCAAAGAATTCTCGTGCCTCAGCCTCAGCTGGGATTACAAGCGCATGCCATCACATCTGGCTCATTTTTGTTTTTGTTTTTTTTTGAAATGGAGTCTTGCTCTGTCACCCAGGCTGGAGTGCAGTGGCACGATCTCTCGGATCACTGCAAGCTCCGCCTCCCGGGTTCACGCCATTTTCCTGCCTCAGCCTCCCGAGTAGCTGGGACTACAGGCGCCCGCCACCACGCCCGGCTAATTTTTTGTGTTTTTAGTAGAGCTGGGGTCTCACCGTGTTAGCCAGGATGGTCTCCATCTTCTGACCTCATGATCCGCCTGCCTCGGCCTCCCAAAGTGTTGGGATTACAGGCGTGAGCCACCGCGCCCGGCCTCATTTTTGTATTTTTTAGTAGAGATGCGGTTTCACTATGTACGCCAGGCTGGTCTTGAACTCCTGGCCTCAAGTGATCCACTCGCCTTGGCCTCCCATAGTGCTGGGATTACAGGCATAAGCCATCCCACCTGGCCTGTATATAATGTTTAATTCTCACAGCAACTTTAGAGGAAGAGGCTGAGGCTGAAAGTGAGAAAGTAATTTTCCTAAGATTATGTAACTAAAAAGTATAAAGAAGGAATTTGAACGCACATCTTTCAAACTCCGTAGTGTTGTACGTGAGCGAGTTAGAGAAACGCCACACTCTGAGACGAATTTAAAAGTCCTTTATTAGCCAGCGACCCAGAGATGGCTAACCCTCAAAATTCTCTCTGCCCCAGGAAGGGGCTTGATTTTCTTTTATCCTTCGGGTTAGGAAGGGGAGGAGGAGCTCAGTTGCAACAATTCTACAGAAGTAAAAACATGTAAAAAAGTTAAAAAGATAAATGGTTATAGAGAAAAAACAGTTTCCAGGTGCAGGGGCTCTAAGTCTTTCCTAAGATGTTTTATATGGGGGCACCGCCAGACACAAACTCACGGCTTTATGATGTTATCTTTTGAGCAAAATCCTGGGAACTTCGTACATTGCTTGCTTCAGTACCTTATCAGTTAATTGGACTCTTTGATATGTTGAGAGTCTGCTTACACAAGTTAACTCCTTGAGGAAGCGGGGTGGGTAAGGAGTCCTTGAAGCCTTGTAAATGAAGGAGCGGAAAGGAGTATGTCTGGCTTTCTCAGCTAAGGGAGAGCCTATTCATGTGGCAACAAGGCTAGGTGATTAAGGGAGAGTCTGAAAACAAGGTTAAGTATTACAATAGTGAAAGCCCTTAAACGCTTTACCATATAGGCAAGTCTTAATTTTGTGCGAGGTCTTGCATTGGAAAAGGAAGTAAGTGAATGGGGGTAGTTAATTTAGTAGCTCTCAGTGGAAGTGAGCAAATTCTGATGTGATTGGCATTTTGGAAGTTTGTGCAGGTATTTTGGTTGGCATAATTGGGCTAACATTGCCGGCATTTTTTGGGCAGGGACCAGGGATGTTAGACAACCTGCTATGTGCAGAAAAGCCCCGTAGTAGCCCAGTACCTAATTTATATAAAATTATTGGTTACACAGGTTTCCCGCCCCCCCCCCCCCCCACCCCGAGATGGAGACTTGCTCTGTTGGCCAGCTTGGAGTGCAGTGGTGCGATCTGGGCTCACTGCAACCTCCACCTACCGGGTTCAAGCGATTCTCCTGTCTCAGCCTCCCAAGTAGCTGGGATTACAGGTGCAGGCCACTGCGCCCAACTAATTTTTTTTTTTTTTTTTTTTTGAGACGGAGTCTCGCTCTGTTGCCCAGGCTGGAGTGCAGTGGCTCGATCTTGGCTCACTGCAAGCTCCTCCTCCCAGGTTCACGCCATTCTCCTGCCTCAGCCTCCTGAGTAGCTGGGACTACAGGTTCCCACCATCACACCCGGCTAATTTCTTTGTATCTTTTTAGTAGAGATGGGGTTTCACCATGTTAGCCAGGATGATATCGATCTCCTGACCTTGTGATCCACCTGCCTCGGCCTCCCAAAGTGCTGGGATTACAGGCGTGATCCACCGCGCCCGGCCCACCCAACTAATTTTAGTATTTCTAATAGAGATGGGGTTTCACCATGGTGGCCAGGTTGGTCTCGAACTCCTGACCTCAAGTGATCCACCTGCCTCAGCCTCCCTAACTGCTGGGATTACAGGCATGAGCCACCGCACCTGGCCTGGTTACACAGTTTTAATATGCACTGAATATTCCAGTAATGCAATAAGTCAAAGCAAGTTTGTACTTTTGTTGGCGGGGTGGGGGGGGATACATCACTAAGGAGTGTTCACCAATTTGGAAATTTATGTCATTAGTGGCATTGTTACCTTCTCTTGGAGGCACTAGTACAATGCACCTGTGCTGCTTTGCCTTTGTAGCTGTTGAATTCATGGTATTCTAGGTGTAGGTAGAAGTAAAGACTGGTATTAAAATATTGAACTGCTTTGAGAACTGTTTGGTGAATACCAGCTGCTCTGAGCTGCCCTACCTCCTAGTGTATCCATGTATAGGGCCCTTCAGATTTCCTACCGTTAGCAATGAAAGAGTTAATCACTGGTGCCTCGGGGTTGGAGGGCTTCCAGGACCATTCTCCAACTTTATGGATTGTGCCAATGCCTGTGCTAGTGCCTATGTGGATGTTGTTATCCCCTGGGTTCAAAATCTATTTCAAAATATCATCTAGTGTAGTTGTGGTGAAATGGTTACATACTGAAATATATATTATTTTATTAAAATTACTTCTTAGGTCTCCTTTTTGTTACATTTAGGGCATCTATTGTAGGCTATGTCTTGATATGTGTCTAATAGGTTATAACATTCATTTCATTTAAAAGTAGAAAACAGCTGCTTCAAACTGAATCAGTAAAAATAGGGGATGTTGAGTTTGAGAGTTGGGAACTGCTGAGTGGTAAATCAGTCGGAGTCCCACTGCTTTTGTCCTTTATCTTGCTTCAAATTGAAATCATTATCTATTGCTTTTGTAAATTAAATATATAGCTGGCCACATCTGAGTAGCAGAAATGAAAGCATCAGTGATCTGTGTTGTTTTTAATAGAGTTTCTCCTTTTGGAATAGGGTGTTTTATATTTCATTGATTCGGGTGGCTCTTATTTCATCCAAGAATCAAGATAAAGTATTTGAACTAATTAATTTTTTTATCATCCATAGCAATCTTATCTCATTTTTCATTTTTCTAACAGACTTTATTTGGTATCAACAGTTGTATATGATTTAATTATTTGACAGTGCAAACTGGAATGTACTAATAGGGTCTCTTCCATCAGTAGACTTATTTTGAATCACATGAATATTTACTCATTAAATTTATTTTTATTTTTAAGTGAAAGTTTCCTTTCCCTGTGTTAAATGTATTACTTTCTTTCCAGAAATGTCTAATGCAAAAGAAAGAAAACACGCCAAGAAAATGAGAAACCAGCCCACCAATGTGACTCTGTCCTCTGGCTTTGTGGCTGACAGAGGCATAAAGCACCACAGTGGAGGTGAAAAACCTTTCCAAGCTCAAAAACAAGGTAAGATACACAAAATAGACCAGCCATGGTGGCTCACGCCTGTAATCCCAGCACTTTGGGAGGCTGAAGCGGGTGGTTCATGAGGTCAAGATATCGAGACCATCCTGGCCAACATGGTGAAACCCTGGCTCTACTAAAAATACAAAAATTAACTGGGTGTGGTGGCACGTGCCTGTAGTCCCAGCTACTCAGGAGGCTGAGGCAGGAGAATTGCTTGAACCCAGGAGGTGGAGGTTACAGTGAGCCGAGATTGTGATACTGCACTCTAGCCTAAAGACAGAGGGAGACTCCATCTCAAAAAAAAAAAAAAAAAAAAAAAAGATACACATGATGCTCTCTCCAATCCCATTTTGATCAAATTGCTTTTGTTAGCTCTTTTGATAGTCATTATCTAAATAGTAAATGAGCTGAATTAAAAACAGATACAGTAGACCCTTATTATTATTTTTCAATTTCCTATTTGCAAGTTTGCCTTCTTGCCAAAGCTTATTTGTAACCCCAATATCAATACCCATGGAGCTTTGCTATCATTTTTGGACATACATAGAGCGGGAAAAATTTGAGTTGCCCTGTGTTTGTGTTCCCAGCCGAGCTTCCCAGCTTTCATGCAGAAATGGCCGGAGGATGGTGGTAGTACAGGGGCAGGGCAGTACAGTGCAAGAAGCTCCAGCTCTCCTGGGGTTTGAATCTCAGCCCTGGGGCAGCCTCATGCAGGTCACTTAGCATTTCTAGACTTCATTTTCTCTTTTGTAAAATAAAGGAAATAGACTCTGCCAGGAGGAGTTGTTTTTAGGATTTAAGATTATAATATGGCCATGGGCAGTGGCTCACACCTGTAATCCCAGCACTCTCGAAGGCTGAGGTGGGCAGATCACCTGAAGTCAGGAGTTCGAGACTAGATTGGCCAACATGGCGAAACCCCGTCTCTACTAAAAATACAAAAATTAGCCACGCGTGGTGGTGCATGCCTGTAGTCCCAGCCACTCGGGAGGCTGAGGCAGGAGAATCGCTTGAACCCGGGAGGTGGAGGTTGCAGTGAGCCAAGATCGTGCCATTGCACTCCAGCCTGGGTGACAGAGTGAGACTGTCTCAAAAAAAAAGAAAAAAAAAAGATAATTTACGTGAGATGAAGATATATATGTATCCCCACTAGGAGGAATGGTTTGGTATTCACTGATTCATTGACATAATTTAGTGACTGTATGAAACATAACTACTATAAATAATGAAAATTAGCTATGCATATTTTAGAGCTGGTATATTTTATTTCTACTTTAACATCAGTGATTATTATACTTCTGTATTTCCTAAGAGAAGTGCAGTATAGTCATCATATCTGTATTTCACTGATGTGCTGATTTTAGAACCTTATGAAGGGATAGGAAGATCACAGTTGTTCATTAGGGCAGTGGTAGAAAATGCTAATTTGGGAAGACAGCAAACGCAAGTGGCCAAGAACTTGTTTGGAATGCTTTTAAAAACTGTGCACTGGGTCTGATTAAGTAAACTTTAGAGTCAAGTTCATAAGGTCTAGATTGGGATCCTACAGTTGATGCCCACCATGCCATGTGATAAACACATATTATCCTCACAGTGTTTTAAGATTATAGTGGCTTAATAATTAACACCACAATTGAAATAAGCAGAAACACTATGAAATTCTCTACTGATCTCTCCTTTAATTTACAGACAGTGTTTTTTTTTTTTGAGACAGAGTCTTGCTATGTCGCCCAGGCTGGAGTACAATGGTGCGATCTTGGCTCACTGCAACATCCACCTCCTGGGTTCAAGCGATTTTCCTGCCTCAGCCACCTGAGTGGCCGAGACTACAGGCGTGTGCCGCCACTCTTGGCTAATTTTTGTACTTTTAGTAGAGACAGGGTTTCACCATGTTGGCCAGTCTGGTCTCAAATTCCTAACCTCAAGTGATCCACCTGCTTCAGCCTCCCAAAGTGCTGGGATTACAGGCGTAAGCCACTGCACCTGGCCACAGGCAGATATTTAATGTTGTCTTATAGTCATAATTCCCAGACACTTGTGTGCTAGTGTTGCCTTTTTTTTTGGAGACAGAGTCTTGCTCTGTTGCCTGCGCTGGAGTGCAGTGGTGCGATCTTGGCCCACGGCAACCTCTGCCTCCTGGATTCAAGCAATTATCCTGCCTCAGCCTCCCAAGTAGCTGGGACTACAGTCACATGCTGCCACACCCGGCTAATTTTTTGTATTTTAGTAGAGATGGGGTTTAACGTGTTGCCCAGGCTGGTCTTGAACTCCTGAGCTCAGGCAATCTGCCCACCTTGGCCTCCCAAAGTGCTGGGATTACAGGCGTGAACTACTGCGCCTGGCTGGAAATTTTGCTTTTAAAATTTTTAAGACAGGGTCCCACTCTGTTGCCCATGCTGGAGTGCAGTGGCACAGTCGTGGCTCACTACAACCTCGACCGCCTGGGCTCACGTGATCCTCCCACCTCAGCTTCCCGAGTAGCTGGGGCTACAAGCGTGTGCCACTGTGCCCAGCTAATTTTTTTTTTTTTTTTTTTTGTAGAGACAGGGTTTCGCCACGTTGACCAGTTAGTCTCAAACTCCTGGACTCAAGTGATCCGCCCACCTTGGCCTCTCAAAGTGCTGGGATTAGAGGTGTGAGCCACCACATCCATCCTGGAACTTTGCTTTTAGTTATTTATTTAGTATAGTAGCTCTCAATTTGAGTGTGGTGGAGAATTAGGATAAAATACTGTATACAATCATGTGGATTATAGTATTAAGGGAGTGTCGTTTGGGCTGCTGTAACAAAATACAGGTTGAGCATTCCTGATCCAAAGATCTGAAGTCTAAAGTCCTCCAAAATCCGAAACTTTTTGAGCACTGACATGACACAACAGGTGGCAAATTCCATATCCTACCTCACGTAATGGGTCACCGTCGAAATGCAGGCATATAACACACAGTTTATTCAGCATTCCCATGGGAAAACAGATGTTCCCAGCCCCCTTCAGCTGGGATATAAATATTTCCAAGCACTCCTAGATTTCACCACCTAAGCACACCTGCAAAGACAAATAAAATGGCATGTAATTTTTACTGTTAAATACTTACATGTGAATCAGCGTGAGAAAGTGATTTCTTATCAGTAGCATATAGATTCCGAGTCAGGAAGGGTGCTGATGCCAGCCAACCACAGATTGTCCACAGGGTGGCTGAGATAGTGGCACCTTTGCTTTCTGATGCTTCAAGTATACAATGTGCAAAAAGTTTCCTGCACAAATTATTAAAAATATTGTATAAAATTACCTTCGGGCTATGAATGATAAGGTAAAAGAAACATAATTGAATTTTGTCTTTAGACTTGTGTTCTAAGATACCTTAGACTTGTGTTCAAGATACCTCATTTTATATGTGTATGAATATTCCAAAATCCAAAAAAAGTTGGAATTTGAAACACTTCTGGTCCCAGTTATTTCAGATGAGGGATACTCAACCTGTATCTTACTGGGTAGCTTATAAATAACAAATGTATTTCTCACAGTTCTGAGGGCTGAAAAGTCCAAGATGAAGGAGCCAGCAGGTTTGGTGACTGGTGTGGGCCTGCCTTCTGCTTCATATACATCACCTTTTTACTGGGTTCTCACATGGTGGAAGGAGCGAGGGTCTCTGTGAGCACTCCTTTATAAGGATACTAATCTCATTCATGAAGGCTCTACCCTCATGACCTAATCGCCTCCTAAAGGCCCCACCTCCTAATACCATCACCTTGGGGGTTAGAATTTCAACATTGGAATTTTGGGGGACATAAGCATTCAGACCATACCAGGGAGCTTAGATTTGACATTCATGTTGCACTGTTTATAGGAGAAAATTTCCCCTGTATCTGTTATATCCAGGGTCCTTTATATGTCATCCTGACATGATTACCTTGTGTGCTACCTACTAGCTTTGTGACCTCAGGCAAGTGAATTCACCTTCCTACTTAAGATTCCTCTTTAAAAATAAGTAATAATAGCCACCTTACAGGGTGACTGTAGGATTGAAAACACGGTCAGTGTTGCCACCCAACAAATACTAGTTCTCCACTATAATTTTTATCTCTGATAAAGGTGACATGTTTCTTTTTGAAAATATACTAGAGCCTCATCCTGGAACTTCACGACAGTGGCAAACCAGAGTCAACCCCCACTCTCTGCCTGACCCTGATGTGAATGAGCAGTCTTCCTCCAAAGGGATGTTTAGAAAAAAGGGAGGATGGAAAGCAGGTCCCGAGGGCACATCTCAGGAGATCCCCAAGTATATAACCGGTGGGTACTCATAAAGAAGTGCAGTTTGCTTGTATTTTGAGCTCTTCATGTCTAGTGCAGCAACAAACTGCCCTCCTTGTGGTCCTGGCTCTGCCTCCCCTGCCTCTCCTCTCCTCCTCCCACTTCAGATCCTTCTCACCTCTAGCCTGGACTTTGACCAGAGCTTCCTTGGGCTTAATGGCTCTCCCTTCTTCAGTTTCTCTCCCTGTCTCTTACTCGTCTTCTTACAAGCCTTTGTGAACTGTTCCTCTTTGTCTTAGCCCCCACGCCTGTCTTGTTTTACATATGCCATCCATACTCAGCATGGCATTCTCCAAAGATGGAAAATTGCATATGCACTAATGGCAACCAAACCTTTATTTAAAGGGCCTGTCTCCAGGCCCTTTCCAGCCTCTTCTGTTCTTCACCCTATAATCCCCAACCACACTACCACATTAAACCCTGTATTCCTTGTACATACCTTAGATGTGCTTTCTGGTCTCTCTTTACACCTTCTTGGTGGAGGAATTCACTTAAGTTTCCCCAGCAGCCTATTTATTCTCCAGCATTAATTCAAGATTGGTGTTTAATGACGTTGTTAATTCTTTCAACAGCTTCTACTTTTGCTCAAGCACGAGCTGCTGAAATCAGTGCTATGTTAAAAGCTGTGACCCAGAAGTCTTCAAATTCACTGGTTTTCCAGACTCTGCCACGGCACATGCGACGAAGAGCCATGAGCCACAATGTCAAACGTCTTCCCAGACGGTTACAGGAGATTGCACAGAAAGAGGTTGGAGTTCCACTTAGTGTAAATGTTTAGAGTAGTAACTCCTAGAAGAAATTGAGAAGTATTGACCTAATAGAATTTATTAAAAATGAAAACCAAGGCTGGGCATGGTGGCTCACACCTGTAATCCCAGCACTTTGAGAGGCTGAGGTGGGCAGATTGCTTGAGCCCAGGAGTTCAAGACCAGCCTGAGCAACATGGCGAAACCTCATCTCTACAAAAAAATCCCAAAATTAGCTGGGCGTGGTGGTGCATGTGTGCCTGTAGTCCCAGCTACTTGGAAACTGAGATGGGAGGATCCCCTGAGTCAGGGGAGGCTGAGGCTACAATGAGCTGTGATCCCGCTACTGTACTCCAGCCTGGGCGACAGTGAGACCTTGTCTAAAGAGAAAACAAACAAACAAAAACCTCAGAAAACAACACCCTCATGGTTTTTGTTTTTGTTTTGCGTATATTTGATTTAATTATTATCCAAACTTCTGCTTCCCTCCAAGCCAAATTAACAGACAATTGGCTATTACAGGTGCTTTGAAATACAGCATTTGATACTCCTCTCTTGTAAGGATGTTGAATAGTTTATGTTCCCTTCCCAAATGTAAAAAAAACCTGACCCTCTTACCAAGTAGTTTTGGATTTGTGTTTTTGGAGTGTGGCCAGCTTGGGGTAGGAAGGTTAAAAAAAGCAACATCAATGCTTAGCATTTGCTTTCTGACTTTTTCAAAGTTGAAAAGTTGAACTGGGTTTTAATTTTTGTGCAAGTCTAATTGTGTTTTGGCTTCACCAGAATTCTAGACTTGAACATTCTAAGATTAAGCCAATGTCTTTACTAATTGGCTTAAAACCTATTTATTGAGCAGCCTTCTATGTACCATTGCTACGCTAGTGGTGGGGTTTGAGTTCAAGAGGGAAAACTAACAAGGAATTTTATACTTTCTGGATTTAAATGTAAAGTCTATTTGCCAGTGATAGCATTCAGCATGTGTCTGTCTGTAGCCTAACTGAAATGAAATGTGTGGATTTTCCTCACTTATATTATTTTTGGTCTTAAGTTTTTGGTTTTAGTTACAGTTCTACAGGTTAAAATGACAACAAGAAGCTAACATTTGACTTCTTCTTTCTTGCCCTCTAATACTAATAGCCATATATCTTCCTTCTCTACTTACATTGAAGAAACCAAGTTAACAATTTTTTTTTTTTTTTTTTGAGACGGAGTCTTGCTTTGTCCCCCAGGCTGGAGTGCAGTGGCGCGATCTTGGCTCACTGCAAGCTCCGCTTCCCGGCTTCACACCATTCTCCTGCCTCAGCCTCCCAAGTAGCTGGGACTGCAGGCGCCTACCACCACACCCGCTAATTTTTTGTATTTTTTTTAGTAGAGACGGGATTTCACCGTGTTAGCCAGGATGTTCTCGATCTCCTGACCTCGTGATTTGCCCACCTTGGCCTCCCAAAGTGCTGGGATTACAAGCATGAGCCACCGCGCCCGGCCCCAAGTTAACAATTTAAGCAAACTAATGGGATCTACAAAATATTCCACTTAATCTAAAGTTATTTGTTTGCATTCCTAACCATTAACTCTGTTTTGAGATTCTTACAAACTGGGATATGTCTCTTTTCTTGAAACTATAGGCGGAGAAAGCTGTACATCAGAAAAAAGAACATTCAAAAAATAAATGCCATAAAGCTCGAAGATGTCACATGAACCGGACGCTAGAATTTAACCGTAGACAAAAGAAGAACATTTGGTTAGAAACCCACATCTGGCATGCCAAGCGGTTTCACATGGTCAGGAAGTGGGGCTACTGCCTTGGGGAGAGGCCAACAGTCAAGAGCCACAGAGCCTGCTATCGAGCCATGACGAACAGGTGCCTCCTGCAGGTGAGCTTTCCCAGTGGGCTTTCTTGTTATTTTTGTTTGATCCTTTCCTATTGAGACCTTTAGAATAGTTGATGGTATGCCAAGCCCCGTTTATGTGGTTATTCATTGGAAAAATGATTCCTGAGCATGAGGCCCGGGTCCTTTGCCAGATACTGGAGATCAGGCAGCCTATAGTTAGGGGAGTGACTGACATTGATCAAATGATTTCCAGATATGTGATTGTAAGGGAAAAGCATACAGTATGATGAGCATTTCTAACCTGCTCATCACACTGGAGGGCATCCCCTAGAAGTGCTGCTTGAACTGAGCTCTCAGGGATAAGATGGGAGAGGGGGAAGGCAGAAGGAAGCCAGGTGAGAGTGAAGAACTGGAATCAATTCTGTGTGACAGAGATGAAGAGGAGAGCAAGGCAACATGAGGGCGAGGTTAGGCTGGAGAAAAGAGTAGGAACCAAATCGTGCAGGTCTCGTTGATCATATCAAGCTTTATTCACTATAGATTAATCTAACAGTCATTCACCAATAACAGATATTTCAGAATCTACTGTGTACCCTGAACAGGGTTCAAAATGCTGGTCTAGGTGTTTATGGGTCAGTGGGATGCTAAAGGATGTTTTAAATTTTAAAAGCTTTGAGAGGACACATTATTTTAGACCCTGTTAATAGTATTTATCTGATTGTTCCCTCCTCTCAGTAGCTAATTCAAGTGCTTTCTATTTCTTCCAATACATATTTAGAAATTTGTTCTTTGCAGAAGGGCCTATCTTTCAATGGCAGAATGGCCTTGGCCAAATTTTGAAAGCGATTATTATTGGTGTCCTTTGATACCCCTTGAGAGTAAGCAATACAAGAATCTTTTTTAAAAATCGTGGTCAAATATACATAACAAAACCATTTGACCATTTTAAGTGTACAGTTCTGTGGCATTAAGTATGTTTATGTTGTGTAATCAGTACCACCATCCATCTCCATTTTATCCTCCCAAACTGAAACTCTGTACTCATTAAACACTAACTCCCCATTCCTTCAGCCCCTGGCAGCCACCATTCTACTGCCTATCCAATAATTTGATCCTATAGGTACTTCATAGGAGTGAAATCGTACGATATTTGTCTTTTTGTGACTGGCTTATTTCGTTTAGCATAATGTCTTAAAATTCATCCATGTTGTAGCATATGTCAGAATTCCCTTCCCTTTTAAGGCTGAAGATGTATTCCATTGTAGGTATATACCATATCTTGATTATCCATTTATCTGTCAGTGGACATTTGGCTTACTTCCACCTTTTGGCTATTGTAAATAATGCTGCTGTGAGCATGGATATGCAAATATCACTACAATCCCTGCTTTCAGTCCCTTTGAGTATATCCCCAGAAGTGTAATTGCTGGATCATATGATAATTGTATGGTAATTTTATGTTTAATTTTTTGAGGTACTGCTTTACCATTTTCCATAGCAACCGTATCATTTTACATTCCCGCCAGCAATACACAAGGGTTCCAATTTCCCCTCATCCTTGTCAGTACTTATTACTTATTTATTTGTTTGATCACAGTCATTATAATGAGTGTGAAGTGAATAAGAGCACCTTTTAGGAGTCTTTGATTTGAGAACTCAGCAGCAGAAATCATAGATTATAGTCAAGTTCCTCATTCACATTGAGGAAGCTGGGTTCTAGAGAGATGAAGTGACTTGCCTGGGCTCACACAGCTTGTTGGTGGCCTACATAGCACTTGGGTGGCTGATTCCCCTGGCCTGCGCTTTTTCCACTGTCCTCTGCCAATGAGTTACTTTTCATTTTGGGCAGAATGTTTGCTAAAGTTATTAGATACTTTTTAAAAAATTTGATCAGCCCTAAGTAATAAAAATAATAAGTAATAATAACAAATAGTGAGTGCTTAATATACGCCCTACCCAGTTTTAAATGCTTTGCATGTGTTTACTCATTTAATCCTCACAATAGTATGAGGTAAGGAGTTACCATTATTTCCATTTTACAGATGGAGAAACTGAGGTACAGAGAGGTTAGGTAATTTACCCATGACCATATGGCCAATGAGTGTTGAGGTTCAGATTTGAGCCCAGTTGCCTGACTCCAGGGTTCCACACTCTCAACCATTATTCTCTGCTGTCACTTGTTTGCACACATTTGGGTGAGGTTCCTCTGGCCACTGACAGCTGAGAGCTGGTCACTGGATAGGAAGATTTCTTTGTGTGAGTGATCATATTGATTAATGTGTGTTGTCAGAATCATAGCTATAATTTGCCTTTTAGTTCTAGTTGCTGAGTGCACTGAAACTGCCTAAAGGTGCCATAGCAGAAGGGTTGGTTTGGCAGGTCACCGAGCCTGATTAGAATGCTGGCTTCTCCACTTAATGACTCTGTGTCTTTGTTCAAGTAACAATCTCTGTGTCACAGTGTCCTTGTCTATCAGATAAGATAACCATACTTGGTACATCTGGTTGTGAGGAAGACTAAATGACAGTTCATGTAAAGAGTTAACTCATTGCTGGTACTCAGTAACCCTTCAATGACTATTAACTATTACAGGCCAGGCATGGCAGTTCATGCTTAGAATCACAGCACTTTGGGAGGCTGAGGCAGGAGGATTGCTTGAGTCCTGGGATTCAAGACCAGTCTGGGCAACATAGTGAGACTCTGTCTCTGAAAAAAAAAAAAAAAAAAAAAAAATGCTGGGTGTGGTGGCTCATACCTGTAGTCCCAGCTACTTGGGAGGCTGAGGCAGGAGGATTGCTTGAGCCTAGGAAGTTGAGATTTCTGTAGCTGTGATTGCACCTCTGTACTCTAGCATTGGCAACAGAGTAAGACCCCGTCTCAAAAACAAAACAAAACAAACAATTAGAACTGTTATTATGATTATGGATACTATAACTATTGAAACTTTTAACATTGATTTCATTAGCTTGGTTTGATCTCTCTTCATCTTACTTAAAATTCTATGTTATTACTTTTACTTTCTTTGTACTGTGCTTAAAGTTGCATATCATGGTTAAGATTGAGCATGGGAGAAATATGGGATGGATTAATTGCAATATTGTATCTCTAGGCTTAGTGTTAAGTAATCTTGAGGTCCTGAATTACCTAACCAAATTGAGCAACCTGAGCATAATTTTTCAGAATTCATTACTGTTTTCCTTATTTTACTCTGGTTTCTTATCTTAGGTAGATTTTGGGGGTGAACGGTTCTTTCTTAGAAGCAACAGTTATATACCTTCCATAGAACCTGTCTATGAATATGGGATAAAACGTAGATTATCTAAAAGGTAGCATACTGTAACTTACATTTTTAAATGGAGATTCATTTTTATTTTGGTTCAGATTGGTTTAAAAATATTTGCTAAGGTAACAGGAATGGATGGGTTTAGATATTTTTTCCCCTAAACCATCGGGCAGGAGAAGGTTTAGATTTTGACATATGAGAACATAGCTTTAGCAATTTGTTTTGTGTCTTAAGCCTCTAAAGGTTTTGTGATGTGGCTTTTGGCTTCTTAGCAGGTTTGCCTGTGTAAATTCCTAAGTACTTGTGTCTCCCGCTTTGTGCAGGATTTATCCTACTACTGTTGTTTGGAGTTGAAAGGCAAAGAGGAAGAAATACTAAAGGCACTTTCTGGAATGTGTAGCATAGACACAGGTAAACTTGTTTTAAAGCTGAGTTCTATTTTAGTCTTTATATATTTATTCCTTTCATAAAGAAGTGTCTACTGTAAGCATTTTGGAATTCAAACATATAGAAAAATGTGTGAGACGCTAATCATTCCCAATGAAAATATTAATTTAAGAACAGTTGGGTTGGCTTTTAAATCATTTCTAACATTGTCAAGTTTTACACTTGACAATGTGATAGAGTCGTTTTTCTGGTGGGGTGAACTTGACAGAAAGAAACTTGAAGCTCTCATTATTCATTTAACACATATTTGTTGAGAACTTACTGTGTGCCAGGCTTTGATCTGAGCAATCCTCACAACCAAAACTTCACCTCTCATGGAGGCAGACAGTGAATGACAGTGTGGCTATCAGGAAATAGGACTGCAGTCTCAATACCTGGAATTATGGAATTTTGCTTTTGTTGATGTCAGGACTGACGTTTGCAGCAGTTCACTGCTTGTCTGGAAAGCGCCAAGGGAGCCTTGTGCTTTATCGGGTGAATAAATATCCCAGAGAAATGCTTGGGCCTGTTACGTTTATCTGGAAGTCCCAGAGGACCCCTGGTGACACTTCTGAGAGCAGGCAGCTGTGGATCTGGCTGCATCCAACCCTTAAACAGGTATAATCTTTCAGGTTATCTCCTATTATTCTGAAACTGCATTTTTAATTATAACTGGAAGTCAATACTGTAGAAATGTACATAGTGTAAAGGTTTGTCTGATAGTCTGATATTTGTATATGGGAGGCTCTGTGAATATTGAATGAAGTGAATTTTTAAAAAAACTTATAAAATTTGTGTTTAAAAATGTCTAGTTGACAAAAAGCAAATATATTCGAAGTATATAATATGATGATTTGATGTACATGTTGTGTACCACAATCAAATAACACATCCATCACCACCCATGCTGTACGTTAGATCCCCAGAACTTGTTCTTCAAATAGAATGAAGTCAGGGCGGGGCATGGTTTCTCATGCCTGTAATCCCCCCACTTTGGGAGGCTGAAGCAATTGGATTGCTTGAATCCAAGAGTTTGAGACTAGGCTGGGCAACATGGTGAAACCCCGTCTCTGCAAAAAAGATGAAAATTAGCTGGGATTGGTGGCATGCGCCTGTAGTCTCAGCTACTTGGGAGGCTGAGGCAGGAGGATCGCTTTGAGCCCAGGAGGCAGAGTTGCAGTGAGGTGAAATCGTGCTATTGCGCTCCAGCCTGGGTGACAGTGAGACCCTGTCTTGAAAAAAAAAAAAATGAAACTAATCTTGACCTCTCATATTTTTAGTAAGTCATAAGTAGAAGTAGAGATGAAAACCAGCCTTATGCTAATTATTTGAAATGTTGAATTGGAACTAATGTTTCTACCATGACTGAAGTGGTTCACTAGTATCTAGGTGCTAATTGGAGCCTATTTGATAATGAAAAGCTATTTCTGAGTACTTCTGATGATTTTTCACACTGAATTCAGCTTAGCTTCCCTTCTTTAGCATACTCACTACTTAAAAAAAATTTAGTCAGAGTGATCTTGTTGTTTTCATAATATTTGACTAACCCTACCCCTAACCCTAGCCCTAACCCATTTTAAATTTTAAATTTCAATTTTTTTTGTTTAAAGTGACATGCACTACTCAGAACACTCCAAAATGCTTTTTTAAAAAATTAAAATTAGATTTAAATATATATATATATTTTGAGACAGGGTTTTGCTCTGTCATTGAGACTTGAGTGCAGTGGTGCAGTCATAGCCCACTGCAGCCTCTACTTCCTGGGCTCAAGTGATCCTCCTGCCTCAGCCTCCTGAGTAGCTTAGACTACAGGGGTATGCCACCGTGTCCACCTAAATATTTTTTTATTTTGTGTAGAAACAAGGTCTCCCTATGTTGTCCAGGGTGGTCTCAAACTCCTGGGCGGAAGCCATCCTCCCGCCTCAGCTTCCCAAAGTGCTGGGATTACAGACGTGAGCCACCACACCTGGTCCAAAAAAGCTTTTTGGTGATTAATTTAAGTTAATCTGTGAAGGGATAAAAATGTGAATTTTTTTTTTGAGATGGAGTCTCGCTCTGTTGCCTAGGCTGGATTTTGATGGCATGATCTCAGCTCACTGCAACCTCTGCCTCCCAGGTTCAAGCGATTCTCCTTCCTCAGCCTCCTGAGTAGCAGAGATTACAGGTGCCTGCCACCACACCCAACTAGTTTTTGTACTTTTTAGTAGAGATGGAGTTTTGCCATGTTGGTCAGGCTGGTCTCGAACTCCTGACCTCAGGTGATCTACCCGCCTCGGCCTCCCAAAGTGCTGGGATTACAGGTATGAGCCACCATGCCTGGCCAAAAATGTTAATTTTTAAAGCGATTAAAAAAAAAAAAAAACCCAACTAAATTTGTCATAATATATTTAAATTTCAGGATTTTAAAGTGAATATTTAAATATATTTTTAGGATATCTTAGAGGAAATAAAAGCAGCGTGCCAGTGCGTGGAACCCATCAAATCAACTGTCTGCATCGCTGACCCATTTCTGACACAATCCCAAGAAAAAAGCCAAACTGAATTGCCTGATGAGAAAATTGGCAAGAAAAGAAAAAGGAAAGATGATGGAGAAAATGCTAAACCAATTAAAAAAATTATCGGCGATGGAACTAGAGATCCATGTCTACCATACGCTTGGATCTCTCCAACCACAGGCATTGTAATCAGGTATGAGTTGAATTTACTTTGAACCTACTGAATATTTTCAGTGAAAACTTGCTCTGTTTTTGTCAGTGGCACAGATGTTGTGTGATGGAAGTTTCCATTTTAAGATCTTCTTTCTTTTTCAGCGATTTGACGATGGAGATGAACAGATTCCGGCTGATTGGGCCACTTTCCCACTCCATCCTAACTGAAGCAATAAAAGCTGCTTCTGTCCACACTGTAAGAGTAAAAGTGACGGTAGTGTTTTATTCTAATTATGTTTTTCCTGTCAAATTTGTGAAACCTAATATATAATTTGGTAACATTTTGGGCCATGGCTTTTAGATGTTTATTTCCCTACTTATTATCAAAGATTTTGTTATCTTTCACTTCTCCTAGAAGACCACAACTAAGTGGATATGATCAGTAAACTGACTGTTCTTATTTAAATACAGACTGCTCTGGTAGCTATGAGCCTTGTAGAGGGTCTTAACTTCGGCTTCATAGGTAGGGAGTCTCTAAAATCCCTGAAATTGTGTGCCAGATTTTGTGCATTTGTCCTTGTGCCACGTAGGTTTTCTTTCTTTCTTTCTTTTTCTTTTTTTTCCCGAGATGGAGTCACGTTCCGTCGCCCAGGCTGGAGTGCAGTGGTGTGATCTTAGCTCACTGCACCCTCTGCCTCCCGGATTCAAGCGCTTCTCTTGCCTCAGCCTCCCGAGTAGCTGAGACTATAGGTGCGCACCACCAGGCCCAGCTAATTTTTGTATTTTTAGTAGAGACAGTGTTTCACCATGTTGACCAGGCTGGTCTTGAACTCCTAACCTCAGGTGATCCACCCACTTTGGCCTCCCAAAATGCTGGGATTACAGATGTGAGCCACCACACCCGGCTGGTTTTCTGGGGCTAGTTTTAGGACTCTAGAATCCCTAAAAAGGTTAAGAGCACTATGTCTAGGGCAGAACTTCCAGTAGAGCTTTCTGTGAGGATGATGTTCCTTTGTGCTGTCCAGTACGATAGCCGTTAGCCACATGTGGCAGTTGAATACTTGAATTGTGGCTGGAGTGACTGAGGGACTGAATTTATACCTTTACTTAACTTTAATTAACTAAAAATTAAGTCCGAGTAGCTCTATTGGCAAGTGGCTAGCATAGAGACTAGATTAGGAATTCGTACCCTAGGTTCAGGTCCTGTTTGTTTTCTGGTCTTAGTGCAATTAACTTTTCAATGCCTGTGCCTCTCACTGACTTGACATGGTCAAATATGATGATAGAGCTGAATAGATTCTGAGTTTTTAGAAGTTTTTAAAATACAAAAGCTACTTTTCTCCATCTTCACTGCCTCTGCTCTACTCTCAACAAGTGTTGTCTCTTACCTGAACACTTAGGGGATCAGGAAAGATTCTAGAGGGAACCTTAAGTTTCCTCCATTCCTCCTCTTTTTCAGCCCATTCTCCACACAGGAGGCAGAGTGATTTTTTGATAATTTATTCACCTCTTGTTGCTTCCTGATAAAAAGTTTTTGAATAGCTTCTCATTGTAATTAAGATCAAATCCAAAGTGCTCAATGTGACCCACGTAATCTTATGCCTTCTTGCCTCTGAGGCCTCATTTCTTCTCACCTTCTACACTTCAGCCACCCTGACCTTCTTTCAGGTTCTAGAATGTCAGTTCTTGTCTCCCTTAGAGCCTTTGCACCTGTTTTTTTCTTCCAACTACTGAGCATTCTGCCTCCACCACTCTTTGCTTGGCTGAACCGTCCTCATTCTTTAGGTTTCAGTCTCTAACATTTCCCTCTAGCATCCTTTCCTGATCCCCCAAGTTAAACTACATCCCTCCTGTTGTTTTCAGAGCATCTTGCAAATTTCCTCAAATTTGTATGTATGGATTTGTGTATTTATGTAATGTCTGTGTCTCTCAAGAGACTGTGAGCTTCATAAGGGTGAGGATAGGGTTGGTCCTGTTTTTTACTCTCTCCCCAGTGCTTAGCACAATGCCTGGCACAGAGAGGGTGCCCCGTAGTAGCTAATAAGTTGTGGAGCAAAGATTTGAACCTACGAAGTTTGGTTCCAGAGCCTGTACTGTAAACCACTAAGCTGTGCTACCTGAGTTTCTGTGAGTAAATGGTACCTTTGCTTTTTTTTTTTTTTTGTGAGACAGAGTCTCGCTGTGTCACCCAGGCTGGCGTGCAGTGGCACAATCTCAGCTCACTACAACCTCCACCTCTTAGGTTCAAGCAGTTCTCATACCTCAGCCTCCTGAGTAGCTGGGATTACAGGCGCCAGCCAACACACCTGGCTAATTTTTTGTGTATTTTTAGTAGAGGTTTCGCCATATTGGCCAGGCTGGTCTCCAACTCCTGGCCTCAAGTGATCCGCCTGCCTCGGCCTCCCAAAATGCTGTCATTACAGGTGTGAGCCACTGCACCCGGCCATGATTGCATCTTTAGGATCTGTAAGTGTACATCCTACTTCAATGAACTTCAGCATGAGTTGTGGCTATAGATTCCCTTCTTGCCATGCGCGTGATACTTGAAGAGCTTTTTGAAATCTTCCTCAATTCCTAGTTCCATGTGGAAAAGATATACGTTTCTAGGAATACTATAGTAGTAGTATATCCTTTATCTGGAGAGTTCTTCAAGAGGTACTGGTTTGATTTTCCTTTGGTGAGGAACATTTTATTGTTTACATTGGAGATGATGAAGTTAGCTCTAGTGGAAGAGGACCAGGCGCGGTGGCTCACACCTGAAATCCCAGCTCATTGGAAGGCTGAGGTGGGTTGATTGCTTGAGCCCAGAAATTCAAGACCAGCCTGGGCTCCATAGTGAGACAATGTATCTACAAAAAATAAATTTAAAAAATTAGCTGGGCATGGTGGCGTGTGACTGTAGTTCCAGCTCCCAGCCACTTGAGAGGCTGAAGTGGGAGGATCACTTGAGCCTCGGAGATTGAGGCTGCAGTGAACTGTGATCGGGCCACTGCACTCCAGACTGGGTGACAGAGTGAGACTGTGTCCAAAAAAAAAAAAAAAGGTAAGAGAGGAGGGAGGCCTCCTTTGTTGGTACTGTGCTCTGGAGAGACTGGGTGTGAAGTATCTTAGTGAGTTAGTCTATGAAAGCCATAGATGATTTTCCTCATGTGAAATCTTGAGAGAAGTGTAATACTATATCCTTGCTGCTAACTGAAAGAGTAGTCTGGTATCAGCTACTATGTTAAGTATAGTGGCAGCTTCCCTGGTTCACCCCATAACACATTCATTTCCACACACAGAAGAAGAAAGAGTGGGGGCTGATATCACAACCATGACAAAATTATGAAGGTGGATTCATTGTTCGCCCGGTAAATAGCGGTTGTTGTTTTTCAGGTGGGAGAGGACACAGAGGAGACACCTCACCGCTGGTGGATAGAAACCTGTAAGAATCCTGACAGCGTTTCCCTTCATTGCAGACAAGAAGCCATTTTCGAGTTGTTGGGAGGTATACAAAGGGAAGACCGGGCTGTGTTGGGGAGGGAAGGGGGCTAAAAGAGCCTTTTGCAGTTGGGCCTCCAACGTGTAGTATTGCTTTTTAACCTGCTGCTATTGTGACACAGCAAGAGGACCAAGTAAGAGAGGGACTGAACTCAGTGAATAAACACTATATTCATGCCTGGTCATGAAACAACAAACAAATGAGATGTTCATATTCTAAGTAACTGGCATTCTGATAGTGGAGATAAATGCATACGCCAGGTACTGACCTAAACTCTGTACTTACCTGCACACAACTGCGTTTTTGCTCATAGCTGCTATAGTTATCACTGATAGAAGCATATGTGTTCATTTCATAAAAGAACCTTTTTTTTATGTTGGCTTTGTGTTTTTTTGTGAGAAACCTCATTCTTTATGAATGTTAACTTATTCTCTAAAAGTATCAATGGGAAGAGAGGGAATACATGCTTTTAAGTAATTAGTCCAAGAAAAACATTTCATTGGAAAATCTGAAAGATTTAAAAATACAAACAAATATAGATGTATTATGAATGACCTTCTGTAAGCTTCTTTTGGTTGTTTTTGTTCTTTTTGTTGTTGTTAAAGGAATAACATCACCAGCAGAAATTCCGGCAGGTACTATTCTGGGACTGACAGTTGGGGATCCTCGAATAAATTTGCCCCAAAAGAAGTCCAAAGCTTTGCCCAATCCAGAAAAATGCCAAGGTAAAGTTCTAAAAACACCCCAGGTTTTCCTTACGATTTTGAGCAGGCCAGTCTTATTAGAAGAGTTCTGTCTCTGACACATCTCCAGTAACTTCATCTGTAAAAAATTAGGGCAGTCTCCTTACCTGCCCACTTTACAAACTGATTATGATCTGAGGAAATGGTATGTGTGGAAGTGTCTTTTAGCTGTAAAACATGTAGCCTGATACTTATGTTCATTTTATTTTCCGAGTTCTCTTTTTTTAGTATCTAGTAAAACCTGTCTCTCTGCAAACTACGTTCTCTGAAAATGTCTGGCGTTTCAGAATTTTAATTGTGAGGAAGGGATCTGCACCCGAAGCTGGTCTTGTGCTCAGTGGAAGCCTCTGTCTGACCATACAGATGATCCAGGTTCGAATCCTGGCAAGGCCATCCCAGGTGCTGAAATATAAGATGTTTTGGTTTAGACTAAGTAGAATGGCCTGAGAAAGTTGTTTGGCTGGGGTGGCATAGGAGGTGGGTAAGGGGCTGGCTAAAATTTTGTTCTGATCTGAGATTGGCAGAAATTTTGATAATGTCTCATTGTATTTACTGTCATTTAAACATGATCAGTTGGAGGAATAATTAAAATTACCATGGCAATCTTTGGAGGTAAAGTACAGGTTTGTGTTGTAACGACTTCAGAATTTTTTTTTTTGAGATGGAGTCTTGCTCTTGTCACCCAGGCTGGAGTGCAATGGTGTGATCACTTCTACCTCTGCGTCTCAGGTTCAAGCGATTCTCCTGCCTCAGCCTCCCGAGTAGCTGGGATTACAGGCGTCCACCACAACGCCTGGCTAATTTTTTTTGTATTTTTCGTAGAGATGGGGATTCACCATGTTAGCCAGGCTGATCTCAAACTCCTGACCTCAGGTGATCCACCCAGTTCAGCCTCCCAAAGTGCTGGGATTACAGGCATGAGCCACCACGCCCGACCCAGAATTTTTTTAAAATGTAGTTAGATAGCTTATTGAGGGGGCAATAAATTACTCTGTCAGAACTTCACATAAAAGGTGGATTGGATGAGAGAGGAGTTTGAAGATATATAGGTAAGTTAGTTAATTATGAAGCCTAAGACTTCACTCAGTGAGTCATTGCCTCATTCTTTTCTTTTCTTTTTTAATATCGATGTGGTCTGGTGCAACGTAAAAGTTGCAGCATTTACTACACCATTAAATGTTGACTATTATAATCACCTTAAAGCTATAAACTCTACTTAGTTTCTCTTGCTACCTCAAATCCTTTTTTGGAATGAGGTGATTATTAAATCCTCTCTAAGGCTTTTGTTTTAATATGAATCAGCTCAAGGAAAATTAAAAGTCTATCTTGAAAAACGTGATTTAATTTGACTCCTGAAGTCAAGCAATCCTTCTGCCTCGGCCTCCCAAAGTGCTGGGATTACAGGTGTGAGCCACCATTCCCAGCTAGAGAGCTTTTAAAAGGGAGGGTACATGAAGAACCTGAAGTGATAATGAATATTCTTAGATGCTTTGGAAAAGTTTGCTTGATCAGCTGGTTCTAGAATTTGAATTAAATCTTAATAATGTGTTTCTGCAAATCTTTTCAACTTTATTAACACAACATTTCACTATATAAGTAACTGGTTTTCTAGGTGAGATTTAAAAATATAATTTCTGCCGTACTAGCTGTTATTTTATTTGTGATCTTTAGTATTTGCCATTTTGCTTTGATGGATTATTTTAATTAGTTCTTACCTGTGAGAGATCAATTTCCTTTAGGAAATACTGAATTTACATCGTGCTCGTGGGCTTATCATCTTTCCCTTTGAACACTCTTTGGACTTTCCGGTACTACCCAAAACATGGAAGGGTAGTACCTTTGGCGTGATAGGCTGCAGGTCGTCCTTTATATTTTAGAGCTCTTGCAAGCACTTTGAGAGCACTGACCTGCAGTGGACTTGAGCAGTGCCCAGTTAGCAGTCATTTCTCCGCTTCCCCTGGGCCCTTTGAACTGTTTTGCATATTTTATTTAAAATAGTTTAATCTGAAGGCTATAACTTTGGTTTTATTTGATTTCCAAATGAGAAAGCCTTTTACTGGTTACCTTTGCTTCTCTGAGTAAAACTCATTAAAAGAAAGTTTAATGTAACATTTGGTGATCTTTAAACATGTTTAAGAAAGAAGAAAGCCAGCGCCTGTCTTCAGTCTTTAAGTCACATTCTGGAGTTAATATAATCAATTCAAGAACTTTTGTCTGTGAAAGAAAACATGCTTTATATGAGTCTGGGGGAAGGACTCAGAATTACATTCACAAGTGGCAGTCATTCTAGGCACACTGATGTGGGTACTGATTCTAGGGTACTGATGTGAGTCTCAGCTGGGGGTATTGTTTTTCTCTTCCCAGTAAAGACTATTGACCTAAAAGGGCCTTCCCCTTAGCCTTCAGACATACTCCACTTTTGTAAATAGACTTTATTTTTTAATGCAGCTTTAGGTTCACAGCAAAATTGAGCATAAAGTACTAAGATCCCATGAACTTCCATCCCCCTCTATGCACCGCCACCACACAGTCCATGTCCTTACTAGAGTGGTACGTTTGTTACAGTCCATGAACCGACATTAACACATCATTATCACCTAAAGTCCTCAGTTTGTATTAGGGTTCACTCCTGGTGGTATATATACTCTATCGATTTTGACAAAGGTGTAATGACATACTCACCATAATAGCATCATACAGAATAGATTCACTGCCCTCCAAATCCTGTGTGCTCTGCCTGTTCATCCTTTCTTTACCCCTAACTTCTGGTAACCACTGATCTTTTTACTACCTCCATAGTTTTGTGTGTTTTAGAATATTATATAAATGGAATCATACAATACATAGCCTTTTCAGATCGGCTTCTTTCACTTAGTAATATGCACTTAAATTTCCTCTATGTAGGCCAGGCATGGTGCCTCATGCCTGTAATCCCAGCACTTTGGGAGGCTGAGGTGGGCAGATCACCTGTGGTCAGGAGTTCAAGACCAGCTTGGCTAACATGGTGAAACCCTGTCTTTACTTAAAAAAAAAAAAAAAAAATTGGCATAGTGATGGGTGCCTGTAATCCCAGCTACTCAGGAGGCCAAGGCAGGAGAATAGCTTGAACTTGGGAGGCAGAGGCTGCAGTGAGCTGAGATTGCGCCACTGCGCTCCAGTCTGGGCAACAGAGCAAGACTCCATCTTAAAAAAACAAAAAATTCCTCTGTGTTTCGCATGGCTCAATAGCGCATTTCTTTTTAGCTCAATAATATTCCCTTGTCTGGACATACTGTCTACTTTGTTTTATCTGTTATTATTATTATCATTATTATTATTTTATTTATTTTTGAGACAGAGTCTCACTCTGTCACCCAGACCTAAGTGCAGTGGCGCAATCATGGCTCACTGCAGCCTTGACCTCCCAGACTCAAGCGATCCTCCCACCTCAGCGCCCCAAGTAGCTGGGATTATAGGCACGTACCACTATGCCTGGCTAATTTTTAACTTTTTGTAGAGACAGGGTCTCACTAAATTGCCCAGGCTGGTCTTGAACTTGTAGGCTCAAGTGATCCTCCCAACTCAGCCTACCAAAGTGCTAGGATTACAGGCATAAGCCACTTTTGCCAGACCTATCTATTATTATCTTTTAGAATATTTGAAGATGAGGTAGTACTTTCCTGGGTCTTTATACCATAAGTATCAACTATCTCTTGTTTGCAGCTTAGTCTGACTAAAATCCCAATCATGACCCCAAATGCGTGGCAGTGCTCCATAGGAAAGCACTCTGGGTACCCAGGCTGTTGGAAGTGGCGCTTGACTGCTCCTAGATAGGCCATGTGAACCTGCAGCACATAGCACTGTGGCTTGAGGATCTGATGGTGGTTATCTCTGTGAGGAAGAGCAGTGTACTGAAGCTGCTGTGGCTTTAAAAAATTTTTTATTTTGCTTTATTTTTTTTGAGACAGGGTCTGGCTCTGTCACCCAGGCTGGAGTGGAGTGGCACGATCTCAGCTCACTGCAACTTCTGCCTCCTGGGCTCAAGCCATCCTCCTACCTCAGCCTCTCAAGTAGCTGGGACTACAGGCACACACCACCACACCCAGCTAATTCTTGTAGAGACAGGGTTTTGCCATGTTGCCCAGGCTGGTCTTGAACTCCTGAGCTGAAGCAATCTGCCCGCCTTGGCCTCTCAAAGTGCTGGGATTATAGACATGAGCCATTGTGCCTGGCCTGTTGTGGCTTTTAAACAGTTTTTAATCTCAGATCTTTTCATCAACTTAATTTTTTTCTAACTTTGTTCTCCCTTAAAATCTGTCACACTATGGCCCAATTGCTCCCAACTTATTTTTTACTAGCCATCAGACCCATGCAGGCAGGTATGTGCCTTTGAGTGATGTTTCTTTGTGGACAGTTTAGAACCATAACCCAAACTCAAAAATTGTCTTTTTTTTCTAATGAAAATTCATCAGTTCAACAAAATAAGATTTGGGAGATACTTTTCCCTGGGGATTAAATGACTGCATGTAGGAAGTTCCTTCTATCAATATAGAAGCTTGTCACTGATAAAGTTTCTTCCTCTTTCTGCTTGAGTACTTGCTAGAATGGTACAGCTTATTTGAAGGGATAAAATACTATGTATCACTGAAAATATGCTTATTTTAAAGGGATGAGGCTGGGCACGGTGGCTCACACCTGTAATCCCAGCACTTTGGGAGGCTGAGGCAGGTGGATCACTTGAGGTCAGGAGTTCGAGACCAGCCTGGCCAACATGGCGAAATCCTGTCTCTACTAAAAATAGCAAAATTAGCCGGCAATGGTGACACGTGCCTGTAATCCCAGCTACTTGGGAGGCTGAGGCAGGAGAATCATGTGAACCTGGGAGGGGGAGGTTGCAGTGAACTAAGACTGCGCCACTGCACTCCAGGCTGGGCGACAGAGTGAGACTCTGTCTCAAAGAAAAAAAAAATGGATGCAAAAATACATTTTACAGAAAGGAATAAGTAGTTCAATATAAATAGGTTATCAGAGACTTAAAATAATGGGGCAGAAGAGAAGATGATGATATCTGTTGGCTCACCACCATTGGATGAGGAATGATACACAAAGCCCTGAAACCAGTAGCTGAAATATGACATGTATTTATAATATGGCATATTATTATTTAGAGATGGGGTCTTGCTATGTGGCCCAGCTGGACTTAAACTCCTGGTCTTAAGTGACCCTCCCCCCTTAGCCTCCCAAGTGGCTGGAATTACAGGTGTGCACCACCATGCCTGGCTTAATGTGCCATAGTGTTTGCCTTTGCAGTGGCTACTAGAATTTGATTATCTTGCATGTGGAATTAGGCAGTTTTTTGGAGGCAATTTAATATTGTGATATTTGCATCTTATACATGAAAAATCAATACCAAAGAAAACTGCTTAGGAGCCTTTGCTATGTCATAGACTGTAAAACTGACTATAAGAATAACTTAATTTCTTGTCAAGTAAATTCTTCTAAACTAAGTAAATGCCTATGAAATATTGTTTTGTAACAAAAGGCCTACTGCCAACGTTTGGAGTTTGACTTCATTGATCTGAAGGATGTGGTTTGAAGGCTATTTCTTTTCCCTCTTAGATAATGAGAAAGTTAGACAGCTGCTTCTGGAGGGTGTGCCTGTGGAATGTACGCATAGCTTTATCTGGAACCAAGATATCTGTAAGAGTGTCACAGAGAATAAAATCTCGGATCAGGTAACTAATTAGTGTAAGGATTATTGGTAAAGTCATGAATGACAGGTTAAATATATCATTCTAGAGACCATAAAAAGTTATTTCATACTTCATAGAATTCCATAGACTTTCTTTTGTTTTCAAACAAGTTGTTGATCCCTGACTCATGATATGTACTGTGATTTTCTTCTGTTCTTAGAGATAATCTAAGATTAAGGATAGGGATATAAGAATAAGGATCTTATCTGTTATCCAAGGATAAGAATCTAAGAATAAAGATACATACTGTGATTTTTTTCTGTTCTTAGAGATAAAGTAAGAATAATCTCTAGAAAATGTTAATACAAAGACTTTTTCTTGAAATGATGATCTCATGGTTTAAATATGTTTTTCTTTTATTGTTTTCTTTTCCCTTAAATGTTCTCTGTCTTTAATTTTACTATGATTGGGGAACTTCCAGGGCCAGACATTGTGTGAGATGCTGGGATAGATGACTTAGATGTGGTCAAAGAAAGTACAGGGCACTCAGGAAATCTCTAGAAGGGGTACTGAGCTCAGATGAGAAAAATGAGGCTGGCCTCCTGGATGGAAGAGCAGGCATTTGAACTGACTCTCAGATGGGAGCCAGAAGTCACCAGACTTCTTGGAGGCAGAGTCAAGGTTTCAGTGAAGATAAGATTGCAGGAAGTGAGAAAAGCACGTGCAGGAGCCCAGGCAGAAACCAAGAAGACTCTCCAAGTGGATCAGGAGCTAGGAATCAGAAACGGGGTGAGAAATGAAGCTGAAGACACAAATGGGGCTAGAGCATGAAAGACCTTGAAGCCTTTTAAGGATTTGGAGATGTGGGACACCCTTAAAGGTTTTAAGGTTGGCCATGACATGATGAGATTTCACACTGGCAGCAGTGGGGGGTTGGAGATGGGAGGTGAGGGAGCTGGAGGGAGACTGTGGGTTGGATGGCCTTAAAAAGACCCTTGAAATATTCAAGTATGACATGATGGGGGCCTGAATTGTGGCGATGTGGCTGGAGTGGAGAGGGTGAGGTTTAACGCATATTCCTGGAAGGTGAAATTGACGAGGCTTGGTGGTTGGTTGGAAGATGGGAGGTGAGAAAGGAGGAGGCGTGTCGATTAGGTCCTGATATTCTAGCTTGGATTTAGGATTTCAGCTAAAAGAGAGCCAGAGCCATGTCTTACTTGCTCACTGATGTATTTCCAGGTTCTAGAAAAGTGTGTGGGACATAGAAGTGCTCAGTAAATATTTGAATGGCTGAATAAATGGAGTGTGTGAATTGTGGTGTCATTCAGCTAGGTGGGGGATACAGGAAGAGAGCAAATACAGTGGAAGGGTGATGAGTTCAATCTTGAGCTTGAGGGGCTGTGGGACTTCCCAAGAGCAGAGGTCCAGGAGGCAGGTTTCGATCCCAGAAGGAAAAGTCAGGGCTAAAGAGAGATAGTTTGGAATTACTAACACATAGATGGTAGCGGAAACTCCGAAAGTGAAAAAGAAGATTGGACCTGGCTTGAAGAGCGTTCATGAGGTAGCAGTTAGACTATGGCCTGGAGGCAGTCTCTTGCATAGTTTTTTCTAAACTGAGTGATAGCCATCTTACCTACCTGTTAATCTCTTTTTACAGCTCCAAGAAAAGTCTGAAAGGATGTTATCCACCCCCTACATTCCCCTTAACAATAATTTTAACCATCTTCTATTTTGATTCTTTAAGACCTGGTGGGCAATTTTCTCAAGAGCCAGTGCATTTCTCTAGTTGCACATCCTTGAGAAGGTGTCACTTAATTGTTTATACCTTTTTTACTTCATGACACCAACTCTTAATCAAAATCAATGTAAGGACAGAATATCAACATATAAGATTAATCCTGATATAAGAGATCAACAGAATGAATGCTGATAATGAATGATATAAGACAATTTGGCATTTCTACCTAAATACTTGTATAGAGGAAAATATCTGTAGGAGGAATACCTTATACTTAAAATGGCTCACATTTATTTATTGAGAATGTTTTTCTCTTGCTTTTTTAAAAGAGCATTTAACTTTCTAAAGCTGCTTATAGGGAGACCCAGGAGGATCTCCCAGAAGACTAGGGCTGTTGGTCTTGAATTATTTTCTTCCACTTTAGGATTTAAACCGGATGAGGAGTGAATTGCTGGTGCCTGGGTCACAGCTTATTTTAGGTCCCCATGAATCCAAGATACCTATACTTTTGATTCAGCAGCCAGGAAAAGTGACTGGTGAAGACCGACTAGGCTGGGGAAGTGGCTGGGATGTCCTACTCCCAAAGGGCTGGGGCATGGCTTTCTGGATTCCATTTGTAAGTGACTTTTTGATTCTAACAGTTGCAATATTTAAAATAGATTCCTAATAAATGCTACGTACTCAAAATGTTCCATACTTTATGTACAACTTAGGAGGAATTGAGTGGTATATTTCTGCCCTTAGAGCTATAGTCCCGGATACAAGATACTTCATACATATAGTTCCTGGAGCCAGGTTCTCATTATAAGACCTGTGCTGATATATCGTTAATTGTCGAGGTTTTTAAAGTGACCTGATTTTTGAATAGTAGTGGCAACAAAAATGTCTAGCTATTTGATTTGAAGAAATTTGTTATAGTTTAAAAGCAAAGGACTTAACTTTTACAGACAGATAGAATACTTTTTTAAAAAAATGTTAACTATAACCCTATACCCCTATTTATCAACTGCAGCTAAAAATTTTATTAGAATCGAATGTGTCTTTTTTTTCCTGGTTATTTTAAATATTACTTTGAAGGCTGGGTGTGGTGGTTCATGCCTGTAATAATCCCAGCACTTTGGGAGGCCGAGGTGGGCAGATCACTTGAGGTCAGGAGTTTGAGGCCAGCCTGGCCAACATCGTGAAACCCCGTCTCTACTAAAAATACAAAAATTAGCTGGGTATGATGGCTCCTTGGGAGACTGAGGCATAAGAATCCCTTGAACCTGGGAGGCGGAGTTGCAGTGAGCTGAGATCACACCACTGCACTCCAGCCTGGGTGACAGAGCGAGACTGCCTCAAAAATGAAAATAAATAAATAAATATTACTTTGATCCTAGAGAGTGTAAAAGGCATGTGAGACTTTTAGATTCATGCCGGTAATTAATTTTTAGCATGCCTAGTGCAAGGACATCCAGTTAATCATTCAGGAGTAGGAATATTTAAAAATAATCCTACTTAATTTTTTACTATGAGATGCTTTCAAGCATACAAAAAAGAATAGATGCTGAGGTAGTGGATGCCTGTGTGCCATTTACCCAGCATCTGGCTTA
Source organism: Theropithecus gelada (assembly GCF_003255815.1). NCBI lineage: Eukaryota > Metazoa > Chordata > Mammalia > Primates > Cercopithecidae > Theropithecus > Theropithecus gelada. The sequence continues at coordinate 100,519,878 of NC_037676.1, forward strand.
AGAAATAAAACACTACAGATGCATCAATGCACCCTGTGTACCTTTCTCCAGTTTCATTTCCCTCCCTTCTTTTAAAATAATCACTCCTCTGATTTCGATGTTTGCTGCTACCATGCATATTTTTATAGCTTTATTGAAGTATGTTTGTATCCCACAATAAAATAACTATTTCGACCTGACACGTTTTTAAAGTATATACCTCACTGTATATATGATTTTGCAACTTGCTGTATTCACTTGCATTGAGATTCTTTTCCATATTTATTAATGAAGCATGATGAAGCTCAATTTCATTCATTTTTACTATTGCATGGTAATCCATTGTGTGTATTTCTATCCATTCTCCTTTTGAGGGGCATTTAGGTTGTTTCTCATTTCCCCCCATATAAACATTAAGCAATTGACTTTAAGTTGGTAGACTGACAGTATCTTTTTGACATTTCTTTTAGATCTATCGAGGTGCGAGAGTCGGAGGGTTGAAAGAGTCTGCAGTGCATTCTCAGTATAAGAGGTCGCCTAATGTCCCAGGCGATTTTCCAGATTGCCCTGCCGGGATGCTGTTTGCAGAAGAGCAAGCTAAGAATCTTCTTGAAAAGTACAAAAGGTAAGAGACTGGCTTCTCTAGTTTGATAATGTATTAAGGAGAAGAGAAGTGCCTGCTTATATTGGTATCCCAAGCATTAGGATGGCTTTGGTAATTCTTATTATCTAACACGGAGTTTTCATAGACTTTTCAGTGAGTTTAGCATTACTGAGAAATAATTAAGAAGATATTACTTAAGTGAGGAGATTGTCTTATGTCTGTTTGGCTTTTATAGGCCCATTTTGGTTATAAACCCTTTTGTTTGTTATTTATTTCTATCAATAATAATGTACACTTAAACTTGGACATGAGTCTCAGACACTTGTTAATAGATTTCTACTACCAACCCCTCTCTCCCTCCAAAATGGAAATTGTGTTTTTGAAACGTATTATAGAAGTAATATATAGTTATAAAATTTTAATTAAACTATAAAAATATATAAAAAGATAAATTGGTATAGTCCTGCCATCCAGAGAGATAAGTACTGTTTGTTTGTTTGTTTTTTGAGATGGTGGTCTTGCTCTGTTGCCCAGGCTGGAGTTCAGTGGTATGATCTTGGCTCACTGAAACCTCCGCCTCCTGGGCTCAAGCGATTCTTTCACTTCACCCGTGTAGCTGAGAGTAAAGGCATGTGCCAATGTGCCTGGCTAACTTCTGTATTTTCTGTAGAGATGGGGTTTCACCATGTTGCCCAGGCTGGTCTCAATACCAGTTTTCCATGGATGCACCAGCCTCGGCCTCCCAAAGTGCCAAGATTATAGGTATGAGCCACTGTACCTGGCCAAGCACTGTTTTTATATCTTAGTACCTATCCATTTAGACTTTTATTTTTTCACTGGAAGTGTGGCCAATGAGGGTCATGATTTCCTTTATATTACAAAGTATATTCTAACATTTGGAATTTGTTGCCCCCTAAATTGTAGGCTCCCAGAAGCACAGAAGCTGTCTCTCTTTATTGTGGCATTTGCAGTGTCTAGCCAGTGCCTGGTGCACAGTAGGTCTTAATAACCTTTATTTGTTGTCTGATGAATGACTGGTTGAATATTGTAGTTCCTTGATGGTGAGCTTTATGAGGACAGAATTGTGTTTTCTTGTTCATTGCTGCAACCATAACTGTAGAGACAGGCAGTCTGCCTAGCTTTTTTTTGGGGGGGTGGAGTTGGGGGGGACAGGATCTCACTCTGTCACCCAGGCTGGAGTACAGTGGCATGATCATGGCTGACCACAGCCTCCACCTCCCGGACCCCGGTGATACTCCCACCTCAGCCTCCTGAGTAGCTGGGACTACAGGTACCTGCCACCACACCTGGCTAATTTTTGTATTTTTTGTAGAGATGAGGTTTTGTGATGTTGCCCAGGGTGTTCGTGAACTCCTGGGCTCAAGCGATCCACTTGCTTTGGCCTCCCAAAGTGCTAGGGTTACAGACGTGAGCTACCCTGCCTGGCCTGTGCCTGGGTTTCAAACTATTTGCGGAGTGGTGGATGATTGAGTGACTAGTGATATATTCCTGGATTGCTAGCTTACCAGCTCTTTGAGGGCAGCAATCACATGTTATACATCCTTGTGTCTCCCATAGAACGTAGTTGAGAGGCTTCTATGTGTTTGTTAAATAATAGTTGACAATAATACTTATTTCTTACTCTTCAGAGCTTTTTATGCATGCAAATTTTCCATAGATACACATATTTTTTTAAAGAATGGTATTGCATACATTATTTTGAAACCTGCCTTTTTCGTTTAACAATATGGTATATATAGTTTTACCACATCAAAAAATATGACTCTAAACCAAGTATTGACAAACTTTTTTGGTAGAGGGCCAGATGCTAAATATTTTTGGCTTTGTGGAGCCTTTGGTCTCCATGGCAACTACTCAACTCTGCCATTGTGGCTTCCAAGCAGCTGCAGATGACATGTAAGAGAACGAGCACGGCTGTGTTCCAATCATGCTTTATATATGGGCACTCAGATTTGAATTTCATATAATTTTCATGTGTCATGAAATATTACTCTTTTGCTTTTTCAGCCATTTAAAACTGTAGAAACCATTCTTAGCTCATGGGTGGTACAAAAACAGACAGCAGGCTACATTTGGCCTGTGAGTCAGCCTGCCAGCCTTGCTCAAAATGTCACTTTGAATGGCCGCATGCAATTGCAGTGTGGATGTCCTGTAATTTATCAGTGGCTCTTGAGGTTATTTCTGATGTTTTGCTGTGTGTTTCTGTGAACATCTTCCTGTGTGCATCTTTATATATTTGTCTCATTTATTCCTTCATTTAACATACATTTCTTTAGCACCTACTGTGTGTCAAACACCATTCTAGGTGCTGGGGTGACAGCAGGGGCAAGGCAGACAAGTCTGTCTCTGCCTTCATGGAGCTTATATTCTTCTTTTATTTCTTGAGACAGGGTCTCGCTCTGTCACCCAGGCTGGAGTGCAGTGGTGTGATCATAACTTACTGCAGCCTCCAACTCCTGGGCTCAAGCAATCCTCCCATCTCAGCCTCCTGAGTAGCTGGGACTGTAGGTGTGCACCACCACTCCTGGCTAATTTTTAAATTTGTTGTAGACAGGGTCTCGCTTTGTTGCCCAAGCTGGTCTTGAACTCCTGGCCTCAAGCAATCCTCCCACCCCAGCCTCCCAAAATGCTGGGATTACAGGAATGAGCCATTATACCTGGCCATGTAACTTATGTTCTTGATGGAGGCACAAGTTTCTAGGCTGGTTGGGGGTACCCAGGAGATGGGAGGGAGGCTAAAATGTAAGAGCTAAGTCCTTGGACAAGGAAGAAGGGGTGGGATTCAGGGCACAAGTAGAGGAGGCAGTATCTGTTGGGATTGAGTTCAGTTCTTCTGAATATAAGACTGTTAGACTGCCACTGATGCCATTTAATCTGCTTTTATTTCTTTGGCTATCTTCCAAATAGATTTACAAACAGTTCTGACTCTTTTTTTTTTTTTTTTTTTTTTTTTTTTTTTTTTTTGTGTTTTTC